>NC_087265.1:39915000-40215000 GCF_015220805.1 Pogoniulus pusillus
CATCTGCTTAACCTCTAAAGGTCAAGATCACATCATTTACACTTTAAAACGTCCAATTATAGTATCTACAGCTATACGGACAGAGGGCAGTTATTAGCAAAGATCTATTATAAACCAAACACAATTATATTGCACAGAAACCATTAAATATTTGATGAGATTTTAATCTTTGAGCTGGTATCATTCTGCAAGTTAATCATCTAGAGAACAGAAAATCTGTTAGGAATGCAATTAAATGTACCAGTTCTATTTAAATTGAGCTGATATAGTTAATTGTAGTCCTAAAATAGCTGTTTCCTCACACCTTCGTGAAGCTTTTGCCTTTTTTTTCCCCCATCTACTAAGTAAGAGCCTATTTAAAGGGCACTTTTCACTTAAACTCTCTAATAAGGTTTATGAATACTTTTGTTCTGTTACCCCATACAAGTTGCACTGCACCTTCTATTCGACCTTGGACTCCTAATCCGCTCCAAGATGTACAGCAAGGTCTTTTGCTTCAATTACTACTAGCTCGTAGTATCTGCATTGCTAAAGCTTTTGGGAAGAACATCAACAATGTAGCTTTGCAGCACACTAAAGTGGTTATAAAATGAACTGAAATCACGGGCCAACGGCAAAACCTTCATTAGATGCCAGAAGCGTGAGCACTGCCGGCAAGCAGGTAATATCCAAAGGACTGTTTTGATGTATTACATATTGAAAGTACTTGCAAGGCTTTTACAACATTGCAGGCAACTGGAAACACAGGACATTCCGGCCGTTTTAGTTTCTCCCCCGAGAGACAGAATGAAATAAAAAATAGGTATCCTAAGAGTGCATCCGATCTTACAATTTGTTGTCACAGACCAGACAGTGTATTGGGGTATTTTAAATTGCTCTGCATGACAGGAGGCAAGCGCCACGACGCCGGGGAGCGGCAATCAAGCCGCCGGGCCGGGGCTGACACCGGCGCATCTCGCTGCACGGATGCAGTTACGTAACCTCGTCCCCCCCCCCAGCTCCAGATGCTGCAGCTTCGCCCCCGGGACCGGCACCAGCAGCCCCTGCCGGACCAGGCCACAGCGTCCACTCTGGGCCCTCCACCGCCGAGCCGCAGCCCGCTCCCGCCCCCAACGGCGGCACCGCCGCGCCCTGCCGCCCACCCCGGCACCCGGCCGCGCAGCCCGCCCAGCCCCGGCGCCGCCGCGCCGCGAAACCCGAGCCGCTGCTCCCCAGCACGGCCTGCCCTGTCGCTCCGGCTTCGGGTTCGGGCCGGGCCCGGCCCTGGGCCGCCGGCCAGTGCGCCCCGACCGTGCGCGCCCCCAGCGCCGTCGCTCAGCGCCCACCTCCTCGCCGAGATCCGCGGCGCATCGCTGCTGCGCCCCACCGCTCCCCACTCCCGCCCGCTGCAGCTCCCCGCCCGTCTGACGGAGGGAGGGGGCGGGCAACCGTGCCGCCGCTGCAGCCCTGCCGCGCCGCCCCCCGCCCCCGCCCGCTGCCCAAGGTGCCCTCCGCGCCGGCCGGCACCCACCTGGGGCGGGCGGCTTCTGCCGGGTCCGGTGACGGGTACGACAGGGCTAGGCTGTGCGCCTGACGGGGCCGGAGGCGCCGCGATGCTCCCGCTGAGCGCAGCTGCGGCCTTCTGTGCGCAGCGGCGGGGCGGCGCCACGGTACGGTGCCGGGGCACGGCACGGCACGGTGCCGGAGCGCGGCACTGCACGGCAGCTCGCTGCCTGCTCCCGCGGCCAGCCCCGGTGCCTGGCATCAAGTTAATGCCGGTATGTCAGACAAACGGGGTAGCGGGGCGGACCGTGTAACGGGCTTCGGCCGTGAGACCGGCCTGCAGTTAAACTAGACAGCACGTGAGCAGCAGCGGGGACGTGCTCAAACGGGAGGCACCTCCGTGCCCGGGGCGGGAGGGTGGTGGTAGACAAAGGGATTCCGTTGACAGACCCGGGCCTAAGCACGGAGCAGGGCTGCCAGCAGCTGCATTGCACTGTCTCCCTCACAGCAGGTTTCTTTGCCTTAGCTGGTTCGGTCTTCTGTTACCTCGTAGTGGGAGAGTTGAAAAAACACATTTGAAAACCAAACGAGAAAACACTTCCTTAGTTTAATCTGTGTCAGCTTTCTTCTTAGTATATTTTTCCTGTAGCTTCTCCATCACAGCTTCTGTGAGATCTGTGATGGCTTAGACTCTCCCTTAGGAGATGGGAAGATGGACTGAGTCGTGGAGGGAAGCTACTGAGCAGCACAGGTCACCCTCCTGTGGAGACACGGTACAGACTGCCCTCTGGCCAGTGACTCACTTCTAGCATCCTGGTCCTTCCGCTAGAGCCTGGTCGAGTTGGCACACTGTCCTGCCCTCCAGGGATGCCTCTGAGGTCTCTCATAGCAAAGTGGACTCCTCGAGGCTGTCCTATTTAAACCCTCCAGCTTGCCTCGCTGTCTAGCTCCTGGTTACAAAATGGGAAATATATTTTGTCGTCCAAGAAAATCAGTTGAAATCCCTGAGGAACTAGATGCTACTGCCAGCAACTTTCAGTAAGAGGAGGAGGAACATGGCAAATTCCTTGGGAAAAGCAGAGAGATTTACAAGATTCTAGAAATGTAATACCCTGGCACACAAAAGCTGTAGCAGATTTCCTGTTGAAGCAGAGAGCTCCAAAGGCTTCCTTGGCACAGTATTTTTAGTATAACTTCTGGGATAATCTCGAGGAGGGGGGGGGAATGCTTTATTCTCTCATCTGAATTTGCAAGTCTCATTCTAAATGTGGCTGAATAAAGTTAGGGAATTCGTTACATAACATAGTTTTTTATTTTCTGTGTTGTTTCCATGAGCTGAAGCAGGAAAAACATTGTGTGGTTTTGGGAGGCTGACATCAAAGCCAGTTTTCATATAAAATCCATAGAAAGATTAAGCAACAATCTACATTCATTATGGAAAGCTTAATAATATCCAGAATGTAGTCACATTTCTCCTAAAAGAAGTGACAGGGCAAGGAGATAAAAGACTTAACCGTGTTTTAAGAACACCATTCAACACAACCATTATTCATTTCAGTCAAGGCTATTCAGAGAGGTGGTGGAGTCACTGTCCCGGGAAGTGTTCAAGAAAAGCCTGGCTGAGGCACTTAGTGCCATGGTCTAATTGATTGGACAGGGCTGGGTGATAGGTTGGACTGGATGATCTTGGAGGTCTCTTCCAACCTGGTTGATTCTATGATTCTATGAAAAGGCAAACCATGGACAGAAAGAAATCACAGAAAAACATGTTATTAATTAGATGGCTTGACTCTGAGCAACTTACTTCTCCAGTATTCCTTAATTATCTTAGCTATTCTACAGAGAAGGTTTTTTCCTAATTTGCTTATACTTAAACCAAAGGAAAATGAACATGTAGAATGGCACTTCAGGTAACTGTGTTTAAATGACACAGTGTTACATAGATGGTGACTGACTAGTGAAGTGTATGCACACAAATACCTTCCTCGTCTTCTAAGGGCTTTTCTACATAAAACTTTAGTCCCAGAATAAGTTATAATTTGAATGGATTAATATGGACATTTCTTGGATAATTGTAGAAGATAATAACCATATCACTTCAAAAACAGTGGCAAAAAAATATTAACATAAGCCAATCCTATGTAGTCTTATACAAACATTTTGGAAAACATGGTTGTTACCTAATGAGATTCTTTAAAAATTAATTTTATTCATTATTTACACCACCAGAAGCAAAGGTTTGAACATCTTGATGCAATGTTAAGAACATAAACACAGGAGAGGAACTATATTCTATTTTGTCCATCCAACAATTTGACTTGCTCTTAGAATCATAGAATCAACCAGGTTGGAAGAGACCAACAAGATCATCCAGTCCAACCTAGCACCCAGCCCTAGCCAATTAACTAGACCATGGCACTAAGTGCCTCAGCCAGGCTTTTCTTGGACACCTCCAGGGATGGCGACTCCACCACCTTCCTGGGCAGCCCATTCCAATGCCAATCACTCTCTGTGAACTTCCTCCTAACATCCAGCCTATGCTTCCCCTGGCACAACTTGAGACTGTGTCCCCTTGTTCTGTTGCTGGTTGTCTGGGAGAAGACACCAACTCCCATCTGGCTACAACCTCCCTTCAGGCAGTTGTAGACAGCAATGAGATCACCCCTGAGCCTCCTCTGTTCCAGTTCAAGTTTAGTCTCACTAATGATTACGAGGCATGTTCTGCAAAAGACAGCTGTAAAACATAGCTTGGTTCTCCATACAAAGATAAAACCTCCACAGGTTAAAGTATAGAATTCTTCCCACAGTTCCTGGCAAGACACAAATGCCTTTAAAATGCCCATTCAGGCAGCAGGGAAGCTTACAAAATAGCATATTAAATGTTTGCTTACCACCTATACACTGAGGATAAGCAGATCTACTGGCTTAGAAAATATTTACTGGCAAAATCTTAAGACAATATTTTTGTTTTCTCCTGTAGTAGCAATATTGCTGTTTCTTTGCGGTCATATATTGCTGAGGTGGGTGTGTGTTTAGGAAAATAGTACAAGGCAAGGCACAGGTAGCAGACACATATTTTTATTAAAAAGTTACTTTTAATTACATATTTTCTCTTTTTTTTTTTTTTTTTTTTTTTTTTTTTTTTTTTTTTTTGTAGATTAATTCAAGTTATGCCTAACTATGAGAGTACAGAAGTTGTAACCAGTGAACTGGAAATGCTTTGAGGAACAAGCATGAAGTAGAGCACCAAACAGAATTAAAGAGTGCCTGATAATAAAACAAGTTAGTCAGAGGGAAAATCCAGGAGGCAGCAGGAGGGTCATAACAGAACATGCTGTAAAGGCAGCAAAAGGCAAGTGCCAGCAAGACAGAAATTGGATGTGCCCTTAGTGCAGTATCACAAGACTGAAAAGCCTTCTCCAAGAATCAGAAAGCACAGATGCCATCAGCACTGACATCAGGTAACTCCATTCCAAGTAGGAAACCAGATGATTGTTCTATGTCTTTCACAGATACCGACCACACAACACATTATTAACCTTCTTTGAGTCCTCCTTAGAGCTGAATTACTTGGAATAGTTCCAGCCCAGTACCACTGCACCTAAATAACCTTAAAATTACTTGTGTGAGGACTAAGGATCTTCACAGCCTTATAATGAGGCAAAATTACCCGTGTTAAGCAAAACAAAAGCTGATGCGGAGTAGTTGTAGAAGGATCTGACAACAGTGAGTGCTAGGGCAATGAGACAGCATCTGAAAGTCTAAGTCAATAACTGTAAACCAGTGTAAACAGTAATGAAAATAACTAAACATACATAATAATGGGCTCTAAATTAGCCTTTATCATTTGGAGTCATTGTGAGTAGTTTTCCTCAAACATTAACTTGCTACTCAGCAACAGTCCAGAAGGCAAACAGTATTAGAAATTACTCCAAAAGCAGCTGAGAATAAATCAGAAGAGCTCATTACATCCCTGTGTAAATCTCTTGTGCACTTGAGTGCTGCATAGAGCTCTGGTTCCTTCAAATCAAAGTGTGTAGTTAGAAAGTGCATGTATACAGCTAAAATATATACAAAGGTATGGGAATACATCTGTGCAAGGACATAATTTCTATCAGGAGAACAGACTGAGAAAGGACTGTCTTCCAATCTATAAAATCCCACATGACACGTCAGACAGGAAAGGATCACACACTATTTTCCATGACCTAAGACTTCAGACAGATTCAGTAAATAACTGGGCAGCAGGTTTAAAACAACACCAGGGAAGAACTCTTCTATACAAAGTGTTAATAAATTGGATGGCTTACTGCTATCCAACACTAGAAGAGACAAATGCTTTCAAAGCAGAGGTTATACAAATGAATGAAGGATTGCTGTAGCTGCTATGCACAGTAATTTCTTTCACAGTTCCTGCAAGGCTCCTGCTGAAAGATGCTCAAGAAAGGATACTCTTTTATCTGCCCTGTTTCAATGTGTTACCTGAGCATGAGTTTCTAGTCATTTTGCAGACTAGAATACTAGATCAAATGGACCTTGATGTTGGTCTTGTACATCCATTCAGGTGGTTTCTTTTTTTACTTACTGCTCACTTAAACGTGAGGAACCAATGACAAGAAGCACCTCTAGGTATGAAAGCATACTTCTGCCTTTTCCCATCTTCCCCTACGTAAAATCATTCTTAGTTCTTAATCTTACTAGTCAGGTGTTTCTCCATTCCCCTGAAGAGGTATTAGAAGAACTGTTTTTAATCTTCTCAGCTTTTTACTCTTGAAGTGTTAATCCATATGCACTGGTCTAATAATTTCAGTACCTTTTTTTCCTCTCCTTTATACAAGGTTGGGGTATAGCATAACAAGAGAAATCCTGAAGTATAACAACATAAGACAAAGAACATGCATATTCCATATATATATATATATATATATATAAGATATGCACATGCATTGTAGATATACATTCTATGTACTGGATTTGGACGGACTACAATGAAAATACTTTATGTATTCATAGATCAGCACAGGAACAAAATCTAAAGCAATCTTGGACATCCTGGAAGAGAAAGGAATTATCATTTCTTCTCATTAAATAAACTAGAAAGCACAGTAGGAGCACTTGGAGATGCTTTAAAACTCAAATGACAGGTAAAGATCTTGCACAGATAACCATAATTGTTAAGAGGTCTGTTAAGACTATCCCTATTAAATACAAGAAAATCAAAAGCTAAATAGGAGATCTGAAATGCAGTTTGTCAGAACTCCAAGAATCCCTGAAGACAAACATATGATAAATCAGCTGGAGTGGTTCAATCCCACATAAACAAAATCTGCATGGTTGATACTCTGTATAGCTAGCTATCTCTCTGCAAGGAGAAGTTTAGTTTCATACTTGATTTTGGCAATGGATAGCAGCCTCATGGCCTCATCTTCAGCAGCATGCATACGATTTCCTCTACTGTGTTGACTGCAAACCCAAAGCAGTATATACACTTTAAGCTATGCATTTTAAACAAGAACAGAAAGGAATCTCCAATTATCAGGGGTTTTACTTAAACCCTTATAACACTGCTATTAGCAGCACTATAATTTCTGTTCTCTCAACACCTCTCCTAGAATAGCTTTAGAAAGGGTCAGTGGTAGTTTCCTCTGTGCTCTAAAAACTCCCCAATTAATTTTTCCAAAGCAGCAACAGATACTATCCAGTCACAATCAGTTTCACATGGCTTCCAGGATAAAAATGTCAAGAATGCTGTTATATGCAGGCATCAAGATTATAGTTGCACCCTCGTCCTTTAAACAGGCAAAAGAAAAACTCAGTGTGTATGGATAACCTGTATCCAAATTTCTGGCAATAATTTTCAGTAGCTAGGCTGGTCTGTTGTTACAGAGAAAGGCAGCAAATTTTATTGTCCCCAGAATTATTGTAATAGAAGTGAACCCTGAATGGAAGTGAGTTCTGCAGACTCAATTAGAAGAGCAGCAGTGGATCAAGACATACAGTACCTTTTCACGGGCCACTGCCTTTGATTTTGTGTTGCTCATTAAATATAGCTTCACTCCAGCGACAGTTAGATGTAGCAGACATCAGGAGGAGGATTTAGTGTGCTCAGGATGAGGACAATCAAAATTCTGATACTTAAAATAACTTTAATCTATCTTGCTTTTTTGTGACATTGCTTATCAGTTCAGAAAATGCTTTCTGCATGTATCTGGATTTCCAATAGCACTTACGTCCACATACCTGACTACACTGCTAACATTGCTCTCTTTTCCTTAAAATGACATATGAAAAAGTTACACATTAGCAATTTCCAAAGACAGAACTCAGAAGAACTGGATGAATTCCCAGGCTATATTCTGCACTCCCATGCTCAAGATTTGTAAACACTTTATCTAAATATAGAGTAGGGTCTGGTCAACAAATCTTCAGTAATATCCTGCAGATCCTGTGTGTTAACAGTGTATTTGAATGCTTCATGCTGGATGAAGCCACACCTTCCCAGCCCCACAGAGTTTGCAGGCTTTAAAGAAAATTTCATGAGAAGACTAAGTTTTGGGAGCAGGCAGAGCTATATTGCTAAAGGAGATGAAATAAAAGTCTTATATCAGTATTTAATTAATCTGACAGAACAGTTCAAAACAACAGTTCCACTGTCTATGAACTATGTGAATCATACAGAATTGAAACTTTATTTTCAAGCAGTGATTAGTGATATTTATAAAGCACCAAGGCCATAAATGCCATCACCCCTTCAAGCAGCTCCTCTTTCAAGCTTCCCTTAAGCATTTATAGCCAAGCAGAGCAAGCAGTTGAACCACACTTTGTGTTAAATTCAGCTGCACACTTCTCTTCACTCTTCTTGTACCCAGCAGAGTTGCCTGACATGGAGCTGCCTCCTTGTCTCCAGTTTCAGTTCCCAAAGCTGATGAAAGCTTCTGGAACCACATGGAGTTTTTCTGAGTACAATACTGTGTCAGGCTGGCTGCAGGAGGCCTGATCCAGTCTGCAAGTTGAGCTTCTGCTGCTCTGCTTGTCCCTGCCAAAAGCAGAGGCTGTGGATGGGTGACTTGATGCAAGTTTGTGCTGCAACTTTGTAGCTGTAGGCTTGACAGCCCGAAATGAGCTTGTGCATGTGTTGGCTTCCTCAGGCATGTTTATCTGCTCCCCCTCCTTCTGTTTTGGGGAGAAGCAACAAGCGTAGGAAGGACAGAGAGCCTGAAGCCACTGAGTCTGGGGACTCTGTCCTGCCCAGGCTTGTTTTGCTTCTGTGGAAGGCGAGGTGCACACACTTGGCTTGTGCCTGCCTTGTGCGAGGCCTGTGCTTTTCCCAAATTTGGGTAAAGCAAGCCTGCAGCCTCACCTAATATGGTAAACTTGGCTGCCATTCTGGTTGGCTATGCTGTGTCCAAAGGCCCCTTAGTCTCAGCTACATTGATAAAAGGAGATACACAGGTAAACACAACGTGTGCTCTGCTGTTGTATTTGTGCCCGCTGGTATTGCTCTGTTTCTGGCAGCATACAGCCTTACTGACTTACTGTTTGCCTGGAAACTCCACTGCCTCGAGTTTGCCAGGAACAGGGGCTGAATGCCTCCACATGATCAGCCTGCAGCATGACACTGTGCTGAGACTGCACATCGCAAGACATCCTGCCTACACCTGAAAGTCTCCTGCCAAGATGAGAAGTCCTGGAGATACACAGATCATCCAGAGAGCCAAGGGACAAAGTCAGAGATTGTCTGTCGCCTTTCCCCAGCCTGTGAAGAATCAGACACCCCAGTGACAAGACAGTAACAGAATTCCCTGAGAGCACTTGGGTACTGTCTGAAGCTGTAGCTAGCCCCTCCAAGTTGGGACGTAATATTTTGTGAGTAAATATTTAAAGCCTCTTTGTAATTAACCAGAGTCTTCTGCCATAAGCAGAAAGGAGCTTCTTGAGTCCATTCCGTGGACAAGTGGTATATTGAGTGCAAGCAGTATTCGGCTGCAAGAATCTTCTCTTCCAGTTCACTTAATGTTTGTATTTTTGCTGGTTGTTTCCAGATACTATGTTATCATCTGTATAAAGTTTCCATGGCTGTGTGAAGAACCTATTAATATTAAAATTAGTGGTCAGAGGGAGCAAGAGTTCTGAATATTAAAATTAATAAACTATTGATTTTGGGAAAATATTAGCTTGCATTCATTAATTATCCCTTGTTCAGTGGTCTCAGAAATGCAGCTACAGCTGGGCTGTCAGTGCAAGTGTGAATAACAGAAACACCACAAAGCAGAGCTATGGAGAAATTAACAATATAAAGGAGCTCAATAGAAAGCACACATTTGTGAATAACAGATGTTTGATTTAAAATAACCCAGATGTGTGGTATAAATGGTATAGAGATGTTCTGTATATGATGTATTCAGGAGTCTCACAGGGAATTTGCTTAGTGGGCAGGAAAATTTGAAAACTATTTGGCTAATCATGCAGTTGCAAAACTATGCAAAGCCTCTGGAACAGTAAGAAAAAACAGACGTGAAACTTGTGCAAACTAAAGCAGATAAATTTGTATTTCAAACTTTAGATGCTATAAAAAAAAGCAATAGTTTTAAAATTAATTCTCAGAAAAGATGCAAATTAAAACTAAGATTCAGTCTTCCCTAAATTACTTCTAAACTCATTACATCATTAATTATTTTCATTTTAGGTGTTTGAAATTGAAATACCTTGAAATAATTCCCTAGGAAAAAAAACAAACAACACCACCCCACAACACCACAACTTTTTTATTAAGAGATTACATATTGATCACCTTAGAGGCAGGGTAAGATTTTGAAAAGCAGTGTCAACTTTGAGTTGCAGCCTCCGCTTGCACATCCAGGAGACCAGTGACCTCTGCTGGAGCAGGGGGGATTGCCTCACTATGCTGAGGCTCCAGCATCACTAGTTTGTCCCTTTCCTATAATGAAAAGTGAACTCGGCAGCATTAACCCTCTTTTCATTTTTTTTTCTCCATTTTCTTTTGGAGATTTACCAGTACAACTGCAGCTCAAATCTGACACTCTGTGAAAACCTTGAGCAGAATCTTTGTCAAAACAGTAAGTGCATGTTTAACAGATAAAAGTCTAGAAAAATGTTACAGTGAAAACATGAAATGAGTATTTCATAGTTCTCCTGAACTGGAGCTGTGCACATAATTGCATGCTGTTTTTCACCTTCAACAACTTCCACTTATGTATCATTATTCCTTCTTCTGAATCTTACTTATTGTTACAGTAACTGAAAGAGTGGAGGCATGCTGTGGTTCAGGCCCGGCCAGCAGCTAAGCCCCACACCTGGTATTGCAGGCATTAGATGATACCTCTGTAGACAGAGCAGAAATGACATGACAGCATGCCCTGGGTCAGAAGAGGGATTATTAAGAGCAAGAAAGAGGAATGATGTGAAGGAAATCCAATGCACTGCACAGTGCAAACCTAGGCTCTGCCCCAACATGAGGTACATGAGTAGCAGTCTTTATCACCAAAGAAATAGTGTCTCAGGTAGGAGCCCCAAGGCCCAATGAGGGGAACTGATTGCAATCATTGACTCACAGATGACATTCAGAATGCAGAGCCCTCTCGAGAACAGCCTTTTTTCACTTCATGATTGAAAACACCCTAATGTAGACATTCAGGCAACAAAAGCAAACTAGTGCCACTCCAGCTATGCAAGCAAAAGGCTCCTCTGCTGACCAAGTGGTTATGACTCAATAAATGGATTTCTACTGGACATCATTTAGCCTAATTTATTAAATCAGTATAATCTCATTTGCCAAGGTACAAAAGCCCCATTTGGTGCCAACAGAAACTACATCTGACGAATGCAACTGAAATCCAAGTCACTTACAGAAGAGCACATTAAATTCTACTTATCAGCATTACAGCACTGATACTGCAAAACAACAGGCCAAAAAAGCCCTATACAGCTTTGGCCAATTCATTAACCAACAGGAAAAGCAATGTGACAGTTTTTTTCCAGTGAATTTGATGTTCATTCTCATAGCAGACAGAGCCAGAACAGCAGCAAACCACTTACTGGTACTGTTAATAAAACACAGAGTGATGAATACCACATCCAATCAAAAATGTTGGAGAACTTTAAAATAGCAAACTGTATCTACACAATCAGCTGGAAAAGACTAGTACATCAGTGCTTTTCAGAAACATACCGAACTCCCAGGAGAGCAATTATGATTTTGCTTTTAAGGCTCTTCTAAAAAAAATGCTACCAAAACACTACAAATAACTCTACCTGAGTCACCTAATAGACTGTTTCAACAGTGACCAAAAGGGAAAGATATCGTCTGCTTGCAGACTTGCTCCTTAGGGTATCTCAAAGTTTTAGTACTGAAAATACAGGCATTTCCTTCCCCTGAGTACCAGCCCAATTCTCTTCAGTTCAAAACCAGACTGAACAAGTAGGCAAGGGAACTCCATCACCTGCATACAGAGCACCTATTTTCCATGCCCAGGGCAGGGCAGTGGACCACTGTTCCCACAGACATGCAGCAATAGGAGGATTAAGAACAATTAAAGATGGCACTGTTCTGTCTACTGTGTGACATTACTTCAAGTAGTAAAGGCTAACTTTTAGCCCTTTGCATGTGTTGAATGCTCTCTCAAACACGATCCTTCTTTCCCATCTTGGATAGCCAAGCTCAGACATCAGTCACTTCATTCTGGAGCATGTACACTTACATGACCTAAACACACAGGCATCTACTTGTGGTGCCACATTAGACGAGGAATCTTGACATACAAGACACTCAGAAAGACCAATTCAAACATGTAAACAAGTAGGCTTCTTTTGTCTCTTGTCACTAAAGTGAGATTCTTAGCATTTCACCTCGCACTTAAATAACATACCCACCACTATCTGATACTTTGAAGTACTCTCTTGACCAAAGACAAATAAAGACAGTAGACATCTGCACATACACTGAAAAACATGCTTGCACTGGCACAGTGCCTTGCCTATTGTAACCTGTGGTTTAGCTTATTCCTGCCAGACAAATCCACCGCACCATACACGTTCAGCAGCATGTGTCAGACTGTGTGAGTATGGTACCACTGTCATGTTTGCAGAGCAAACTAATGCTTTCTGAAAACAGAGGAATCACTGCACATGCACTCTGTATAGTTAAGGCTGCAAGGGTGCTGCTTGATGGGTCTGAAGGTTTGGATCTATGGCAACCTGAATTATTGCCCTTGAACAAATACAGGAAAGTCCCAAACTATACTCAAAATTCATCATGTGGGCAAAGAGAAAACCAACCAAACAAGAACACCCACCCACACATGCAAAAACAACAACCAAAGAAAAAGAACCAACAAAACCAAATCGGGACTCTTCCAGAGGAACCCTAGAGAAATGACAGCCCTCCTCACAATCAATTTTTGGGCCAGAGTCAGAGACAGGATCCGATTCTCCAGTTTCAACCCCAAACCTGTTTTCCTTACTACATAATTTCTAATATTTACAACAAATTAAGCAAGAATTTTACAGCTTTTGCTTTAACCATGCAGCCCTGATTCAATTTCCTTCTTTGTGCTGAATGGAACTGCTGCTCTTGGGGAAAAAAGCTGCCGATGAGTCATCAAGGATCGCATGTAACACCTACAAAGCAGAACCAGGTTTTCTAGGCAACCTTTATTCTGCAACTTCTTCACATTTAAGCATTTAAATTCTAGCATTCTTTTAACATAATGTTTTGTGAGTCTTTCAATACAGCTTCTGTTACTTAAAATTTAAACTTCTGAACCAATTACAATGACAGTGCACATTCTCATTTCTCCTCTCTAATGCAAAAATGTTTTTAGCAATACTTTTTTACAAGAAAAAACTAGGCAAGGCTACATCTTCTATTAGAAACCACTATGAACATTAGAGAAACACTATTCTATTATTAATTTGATAGTAGGTGAAGTCGCACATTACAGATGCCTATTCTAAATTCATAATCTGTCACTATTTTGATACAGCTGACTAAAGCACCAAATGGTAAAGCTCTGAAGTTTTGACTAAGCGTTATCTTCCAGTTAAAATGATTGTATCATTCTCTGATCCATCCCCTTCTTGCCCTCCTCCCGTCGCAAACCCCAAATCAGGGGTATTGCTTTGCGTGTCTTTTGCTGTTGGAAAACAATGGAAAAACTTAAAGAGTTTTGCCTACAGTTCTCACCCACTTGCAACTCGAGGTATTTCCCAGTATCTTTGGGTTTCCTCCTTCTCTTTGAAAAAAAAACAGATGGAGAAAAGGAGGCATCTGCTGTAGGTAAAAACATGGCTTAGATTAGCGAAGAGCTGCAAACCAAAACCACTAATTATAAACTGCTTTGTCTTTCCACATGCACTACTAAGATTGGGAAAGTCAAAGGCTTGGAAGCATAAGAAAGGAGGCTGCAAGGAAGGTGCTCTTGGTAAGAAGTTGCATTCTTGAAGAGAATAAGAGGCTGGAGAAGCAGGTAAATATAGTGAAAGGAACTCAGTGAGCCACAATGACACAGCCTGCCCAGGGATGCTGGCCAGGCAGACCCAAGACTCAGGACTGAACAGCTGCACAGCACAAATCCAGCTTCCTGCCCAACCCTCCTGACAGCAGTGATCTCAGTGCTGGGAGGGAACCTACTGCTGCTGGCAGAGAGTGGAGAAAAGGAGTTAAACGTGCATGAAAATACATGTCTTGTTGGCTCTTTAAACTCCACTATTCAGATCAACCATAGGCTGTTTCCCCTGTGACCCAATCCCCATCATCACTGTAAATAGCTCTCCCATTACATTAAAATGGTATACACTGGCTGTGTCTACTCTGAAACCCAGTTCACTTTGGCCTGTCTGGTATCTAAGGGAATAAGACCTATGTTCTCGTTTCTTATTTTCCTGTGAACCAGGGATTTCTCAGAAGGAAATCTTTCTAAAGGTGTTAGAGCCAAAGGAAGTTAGAGGATCTGTCTCTCCCTACACCAGTGATCAAAGGACAAGAACACAAGACCATAGGGAAGCAGGATTTATCCAAGACCATGCTTGTCCTCCAGTGCATACAAGCAGAATTTATCAACTTTATCTGTATAAATGATTTTAATTACCAGGATATTTTCAATTCAACAAGTAGCATTCAGGTATACACAGAAAAGTATTTGGCATTTGAAAATCGTCTGTGTAAATACTTAGTCAAACTAGTTTCATGTACTCTTCATCAAAACTGAAATCCAAGTCATCTTGGTGAAATGCTAAATTGTCCAATTATGACTTAACATAATCATTGAGCAAGTTTCTAAGAATTAAAAAGCAACAAATAAAAGAAAAAAAAAAAAAAACTACCAACCCCTCACAACAGAACAAACAAAAATATCCCTAGATCCCATGTTTTCCCCACAGTTATAACCAAAGGACCTCGGGATAAGAAAAGACAGATATAAGCAGCTCTGGTAGCCTGGCCCAGAGTCAATGTCCTTTTCACTAAATAGCATACAGAGCAGAATAAACACTTGTGGCCCTAAACCATCAATTTCAGAACATACTTCAATCATTTTCTTGGCTATAGGTATTTTATTAAACCTAGCTTATCATTGTCAGGTTTGCTAGCAGGTTTTTTTTTCGTATGAACTTACTTTCTTACGTACTTCAGTCTTCCATGCAATTTGGATCACAGGAAACATCTTCCATTTTAACAGTTAAAATCTGAATTAGCATTAATTAACCAGCCAAGCCACTGCTAAGTTAAACACAAGAGAGGTATTTCTGCAGTACAAGATTATAGACTACTACACGGACAACTATCAATTTACAACTTTTAACGCCTAAGTGATTTTCAAAACTACATGCCTGTGCTTTCAGAACCAGAAAGTACCTTATAGAGACAATCAACTAATTGACAATTAAAAAAAAAAAAAAAGCTGTCAGTCTCCACAGGCACCATGTCTAGTCACGTTTTCAGTCAGTCAGTCAGTCAGCTGAGGGTCATGTCATTATTTAGTTTCTGTAGGAAAAAAAACACAAGTACAAAAATAGTATCAAAAAGCAACGCATCTATTTGAAAATATACTGTTACAATGGCATTTAAGCAAAGATTTCAATGCATTAGGAATAAGATTTCATTTTTATATCTGCTTCTCTAGCATATAAAGAAGTACCTCTCAGAGATACGTGAAAGTCAGCGAGTTTTCTATAGTATGCTGTTGATATAAAATACAGTTAACTTTTTGTTTTATTCTGAAGTACCTCTCAACTATGACATAATTCTTTAAAAAACAAACATTTTTGCATAGAAATAAATAAATACACATTAAACTTCAGGATTTTAATAAAGTTTCAACTAATAAAATAAATGTAAATCAAACCAGCAACGAAGGGCATTTTCCAGGAAAAGGATAATAAAAGATAACAACAACCACTAAGCATTTCATAACACAAAAAAAATATTTTTCAACTTAGAAACTAAACAATTACCTAAAATACAAAACATTTTCAGAAGGGGAAAAACACAATTAATGTATTGGCTGTGGGTTAAAGTCAATCAGCAATGGTTACTATGAGTCACAGAATCTCGCCTTAGATACCCATTTTCCATTTCTAATATGGTGCTAGTTAGAAACTGTTTTCTATACACCACTTGAAAGCTTCGTGAAAAGTGGGTTTTTTTCAGGGTTTGTTTTGGTTGTTTAGGAGTTTTCTTTGCTTGGTTTGGGGGGGAGGGTGTTCCTCATTTTCTTTTTTCCCTGTGTGGTGGTTTGGGGTTTTTTTGAGGGGCTTGTGCTGGTTTGTAAATAGAACTGCTAGGTTGCAATTAAGACTATTTGGAATCCCACAACACATTCTTCTGAAAGACATCCAACTACTTTTTTCCTTTTCTTTTTTTGAGTGATATAATTTACACAAGTGGCATCAGAAAATTGCGGTGAGGTTCTTACAAAGTACTCAGAGCAATGCAAAAACCTGAGCAGAGAGTACAAGATGGTCATCAGCACGAAAACAGCTTCTGCTTTAGCAGCTACCTAGAAGTAGGCACTGTAGTTTTCTTCTCAAGCCTCTATCAACTCAAAGCAAGATGGTTTGAAGTGATTATTTCAACCATTAACACTTACTTAACATAATGGCAGAACCTCACCCAAAAATAAAGCCCTTACATTAGAACTTAGAAGTCATTGGAGAAAATATTTTTTGTTTGCATTTTCATCATTTCTCTATTACTTTTAACTACTCATAAACATGTGCAATTTCATTGACTTGTAGGAGTTTCAGAACCAGCAGGATTCATTAGACTGGTTTAGAATAACATCGATCTATTCAAATTCTCCTGAGAAACAAAGTTTGCTGTAAAACAACAGATTGCTCTTATGACCAGAAGCTTACATTGCAAGAGCATTATCACTAGTATACCATTACCATAAAACGTTTTAAAGAAACAATTTTGTAAATTCTGTTTGTAAAAGTTTATTTACATACAAAAATTATCTGGAGAAGAATCTAAAATTCAAATTAAAACTACACTGAAATAATAAATAATCTATTTTATTTTCATTAAATTCTATTGAATTCACATATCTTATCACAGCTTTTCATCAGAGACCCTTGTATAGAAAGCACTATTGCAGAAATCCAGTGACCTTGATAGAGATAAAAGGCAAGCAGTACAAGATGACTTTAGAAAGGACTTTATTTTTGAGGCAACGATTTCCGTAAGTTAAAACTCACAGTAGTTTAGCTAAAAAGATTATTTCCTCCAGCTAAAGTTTAAAAAGAAAAGTTAATATTCTCCCATCTTACAAAAAAACAAAAAACAACCAAACAAAAAACGAGAAGAGTTGGTGCTATTTTGGAGGCAGAGAGAATTCCATCCCCTTTCACATGCACAATTTAAAGCTGGAACTACTGCAAAACCTGTCAGTCAGATCAATGCAGAGTCACAGAATCGTGAGCTTGATTTAAATGGGCAAGCCTTTTTAAAAAGCAGCAGGGATGCAATCTTTTTATGTACCATTTTGTCTGAATTTGTGAAACTGGCTGAATGACAAAAATAGAGCAAGCAATTTTGCCTGTCTGTCCTAAAAAGCGATAGATTCTAAGACAATCTGCTAAGAGACTCGGTATATGGAACCTGATGTACAGGATGTAAAGAGATGTAACAGTAAATTTAGAACTCTTTTCTACCTTTCTTCATTGCACAAGCACAGCAGATGAAAGGCTAACCAGAAGGGAAATACTCAGCAGTCATTTGCACCAGAATCACAAGTAATTTGTCCAAGACAGATTTAGGGTGCCTGTCTTAAAAAAGAAGAGTAAAACTAATACTCTTTATTATTTGACAATTTAGAGAAATGCAAGAATCCAGGAAAGGACAAAAAGTTCTGCTGTAATTTTGAATTATACAAAGTTTATTCTTCAACTATGCCTTTATTTCTCCAGTTTTCTAATTAGGTAAAATGGCACAACAGCAAATGTGTATGTCCTAGATATTAGTATTTTCAAACGCAATTCGAAATAAAAAGTTTAGCCTTCTGAATATCCCATTTTGTGACCAGTTGCACCTTTTGTCAGATGGAGATTTTAAAGAATCTCAAAAACCACTCTGGAAAAAACTTGTCTTTAAGTATGTGTGAATTAAAAAACACCACACACACAAAAGAAAACCCAAACATTTTTCTTGGGGCTTTTTTGACAATCGGAAGAGAACCTCCCAGGCCTTCTCACTCTCTTGTTTCTTTGTTTTTAACAAAGATAAAGTAAGGACAAATAATCTTTCTAATTTTGGATGCGTACTGTACCTATAGTCTTCTAGTAAAAAGTAGTCAAGACAGACCCGATATTACACTGCACTTTACATCTTAATTCTTCCTGTAGCAACCAAGAGGTTGGCCTTCTATTACTAGAAGTAAAAGTCACATTAAAAACAAAAAAGGTCTTTGTATACAAAGATAGGAGCACTGGTACACTTTACTTAAAATACATTCACCAGAGCTGCTGATTAAAAAGTCTTAAATGAGTTTTTGCTACTATTAAATGCATAAAAAGAATGCCAGAAATCCAGTTTTGTAAAACACAAGGTTTGTAATGAAGACTAAGGCCACCTTTAGTAAACACTCCTTATCAAAAGAACATGAAAGACCTTGATAAAAAGGAGAAGGCACAGTGTAGGTAAGATCTGTTTTGGTCTTTGCAACTCCTGAGTCACAAAGAGTGATACAAAGAGTGAATGAAGCTTAGAAGTGATGCAAAGAGAGACATAATTTCTTGTTATGTTTTCTGACTGAGATAAAGCAAAATTGCATGTTCTCTATAAAAATAATATGGCAAATAAAATTATTTGGAAACATCCATAATATCAGGGAGTCATTTTATAGAAAACAAGTCTTAGCCTTTCCTCCTCCAATTACACTTCTCATTTAGCAATAGTGCTCATGTGAAAAAAAAATAATTTTAATCAAATCACTGTTTTAAAAGAATAAGGGCATTTTGGTCCCATAAGTCTACAAAACCCTTTCTAGGCACTCAGTCAGTTTTCATAAGCCACAAGCTTCAACTAATAAATTATTTTTGGAATACACCTCAATCCCTTCGTAACAGACTCCCCAGTTATTTTTCTTCACTATCAGACATTCCACCTATACTTGATATCTGAGAATCCAGATGACCCAAATATCCCAAACCTTCAGTTTCACCAGGCAATCTTCCCTGTTCTTCCCATGTCCTTTTTATCAATTTATCCCTTCCCTCAAGGGCGGAACCCTGCCTTTTCATCCAACCCCATTGTGAGGGCACATGTATTTAATGAAAGACAGACACGCAGAAACTGATCTCAGGTCCATTATTTTATTTTTCATACTCTTTTCAATGTAACTGATACTCACATGTACATGAAGTGACTATTTCTGTGAACATCCAGACAGATGTTAAATCAACTAGTGCACATTGTGCAATAATTATAAAAATAGATGTTTTCTAAAGTAACATGTACATGTGCATATATAAGCATATGCACATCCTTACATACTTATATATACACATATACATCACAAATTAAACTTCGATACATTAGCTAAAAATAAAAGTTTATCATTATTCATACCTAGCTTAAAATAGGTAGTGTATTCTGAACCATCTGAACTTCAAGTTAAGTAATAGCTAAGACTGAGTACTCACCTGCTCAGTAGGTTCTCTGGCGTTTGTTAGATTCTTCCGTAGGTGAGTCTGCCAACCTTACTTTAAGCCTGACACCGTTCACAATCTTCCCGTGTAATGCAGTTATGGCATCACTGGCACTTGCTCTGTCCGCAAATTTTGCATAGCCCACATTTTTTCCAGCCACAATGTAAACTTTTATCAAGTGTCCAAAACGACTAGGTAGGAAAGAAAAGAAAAAGAAATAATTTACATGTTTTGTTGCAACATAGGTCTTATTATCCAATTGAAAGCATAGATGATTTGGCAGCTGCAAAAAATCTGTTCTCCTATGTATATGTTCCAGCACTGACTGGCTGGAGAGCAGCCCTGAGGAGAGGGACCTGGGGTGCTGGTAGATGAGAAGCTCATTATGAGCCAGCAGTGTGCACTTGCAGCCTGGAGGGCCAACCAGAGCCTGGGCTGCATCAGAAGTGTGGCCAGGAAATCGAGGGAGGCGATTCACGCCCTCTACTCCGCTCTGGTGAGACCCCACCTGGAGTACTGCATCCAGTTCTGGAGCCCCTATTAAAAGACAGATGTGGAGATGCTGAAGCGTATCCAGAGAAGGGCCACTGGGATGATCAGAGGGCTGGAGCACCTCTTCTATGAGGACAGACTGAAAGACTTGGGGCCCTTCAGTCTGGAGAAGAGAAATCTCTGAGGTGACCTTATCGTGGCCTTCCAGTATCTGAAGGGGGCCTACAAAAAAGCTGGGGAGCAAAGCTGGAGGTGGGGAGATTCAGACTGGAGGTGAGGAGGAAGTTGTTCAGCATGAGAGCAGTGAGAGTTTGGAATGGGTTGCCCAGGAAGGTGGTTGAGGCCCCATCCCTGGAGGTGTTTAAGGCCAGGCTGGATGAGGCTGTGGGCAGCCTGATCTAGGGTAGGGTGTCCCTGCCCATGGCAGGGGCATTGGAACTAGAGGATACTTGTGGTCCCTTCCAACCCTGACTAATTCTGTGATATGTTGCATTTTTTTTTACTGCTTTCTTCCGGAACTTCCATTTATCATATTCCATTCTCTACAGAATTTCAAGCAGGAATAGAAATAAACCCAAAAGTTCATAGGCCATGTTTTCTATGCAGTATTACAACAGAACAATTTAAGTAAGAGATAAACCACTTAATGAAAACATAAAGCTGATCAATACCTTAACACAGCACTCAAAAAAACCCACAAGAAACGCAACAGGAGAGAAAAAAAAAGAACATATACACAAACTAGATGATAATTTAAAGGCTAAACTTGCACCTCACTAAAAATTAAAATTGCTGACTATGGATTTATCATCGAAAAGTTCTCATTGCCATGACTGACAGTGTAAATGTAAAGCTCTATGGAAAACACCAGATTTCCAAGTGCTGAGGAGATTCCTACCCAGTCCCTTCAACATTTAAAACAAACAAAAAATCTTATAAAGTCTACTTTCATGCTGAAGGTATACACTTATCAAGACTAGGGTGCAGAGCTTTTGTGTCCTCCAGCATCTAATTAAGGAAATCTTGTGTTACAATAAAGTAGTTTTGAATTCCACACAAGTGCATAATGTCTCCTGTCCTGTCCTGAGGCTTTGAAGATATTTTCACTTTCCAAAGATTTATTGCAACTATCAGCTATTAGAAAAGGGAAATGCCTTTTGCTACCAGAGTATACTAAACGGAGGTAATATAAAATACTGGAGGAACAACTGAACTATGGATTTGTTTTAAAGATGGTAAAACTGATCTTTGCTTCTCAAAAAAAAAGTAGTGTGAAAGGATGGTTAAAACTGTGTCAACAAGATGCAAAGCACAGACACATCTCAGGACACAGAGGTTTACTCTGCTAAGTATTTGGATAAATGTCTGTAGCAACTTACATTCCTTACAGAAACATGTACAAGACAATGCCAAATAAATTAGGCTATAAGAACTGAAAGTACTACTTTTTTTTTTGTTAAAAAGTACTAAGAAACTAGACATTTTATTGCAGATTACGCTACTCAATCATAAAGTAGATGTACTGACACCTTAAAATTAATTCCACTATACATTTGTTTGAAAAGCCCACTGATCACTGTGCACTACCTTTTCTTGAAAGTTTTCATTATGACAATTGTATTTTCAACACTGGTCTTAAATATTTCATGGATTTATTTTTTGGTCAGAGAACACTTATTTGTAAATGAAGTCTTACCAGAACACATCCTCCAACACATTTACAGGTAAAGGGTGGGGATGAAAAAGTATGAAAAGCCTTTCCTTCACAGAAGTATCAGGTGGAACTTTTTTTTTGTGTGGTGGAAGTATGGCATCTGTTTGGGGCTGAAGTAACTGTGAGCCAGAAGTTCCTCCAAATGATTGCTGAAAAGGAGAAAAAAAGGCAAGTATAAATTACCTGATGGAAGGAAAACAAATAATTTTACCTTATTTACAATTTTCGTTCCATGGGACAGAGGCTACACTAGTGCTCATCTTCATTTGTTTACTTTGGTGATTTGGACAATAAATTCAAGCGAGTTCAGATATCTTTACAAGAAACAAAACCATAGAAACCAATCAGAGGTACATCTTAAAAATGCAGGATCTAAAATAGTTACAGAAGAAGTGAGCAGTGCTCTAAATTGACATATCTGAAGTTTCTTGTAGCAGTTCAGAAGAACACAAACAGTATCCACAACACTAACTTACAGGAGGTGTCCTATACTGCTGAACAATTGCATTTGTATTCCACAACACTGATGAGACTTGTGCTGTTACCAGTTGTGTTGCCATTTTTCTGACGACACTGCAAGCAGAAGTGATAATAAACTATTTTAAACAAAGAGCAAAGTTGCAGTAATTCATGAAAAAGAAGCTAAGTTTTAATGCACATATAAAAGTATCATTGGAGATCTGTAAACTCACACAGATAAAAATCAAGTCAAGCTTTCAATCCACTCAAAATTTCACGGGTTTCAATAAAGGGCACAGAGATTCAATTCAGAAGTCAGAATATTACTAAAAGAAGTTTACTTCCAGCTTTTTTTCTCCAGTATATTTGCTTTGCAAAAAAATGCAATTGCTTTTCTTATTCCACAACAGAAGAATCAGGGTTCACGTGTAGGACCCTGAGGTAGTAGGAATTACTGAAGAATGAAGGAAATTGTTTGCAAGAAGAAAGGTTGAAGTAAGTTTGGTGAATTTAAGTTTAGACCAGGGATGCACATCTGAAGTGAATCTCCCTATTGTCCCTCTTCACTGTTTTCATTCATATCCCAGAACAGATTTGAAAATGAACTACATGACTTTAGGATGAAACCAAGTCAAAATCTTCACTATGGGAGTGTCCCTAAGCCACTCCAACTTAGAATGGGCATTCAAATCACAGGAACAGATTAGATAGTCAAAAACCTGACGATGTCTGCATAGTGAGAATATCAGACCCTCAGTATACTACAGTTCTACTCTACATGTGGCTGCTAAATACTCAGAAAGCTACTATTCTGCAGCATTGCAAACACAAATAAGAGATCAAGCAGATAAATCCGGGTTTAATACAAAAACCTTATCAAAACCACATTCAAGCCTTATTACGCATTAGAGACATTTGGGAAATAGATTTGGCAAGGTTCCTTGTAGTGTGTCTTAAGAATATGTATTTTAGTCTTTTCTCTCTCAAAGACTAGTAAGTTTCAAATGGCTTTTTCTAAACCATAAAAAAAAAGCAAACAAATGAAAACACTAACTCCCAAAACACCTAGATTTCAGGAAATACTATCTTAGAATCAACGAGGTTGGAAGAGACCTCCAAGATCAGCCAGTCCAGCCTAGCACCCAGCCCTAGCCAGTCAACTAGACCATGGCACTAAACGCCTCATACAGCCTTCTCTTGAACACCTCCAGGGACGGTGACTCCACCACCTCCCGGGGCAGCCCATTCCAATGGCAAATCACTCTCTCTGGCAACAACTTCCTCCTCACATCCAGCCTATACTTCCCCCAGCACAACTTGAGACTGTGTCCTCTTATTCTATTGCTGGTTGCCTGGGAGAGGAGACCAACCCCCACCTGGCTCCAACCTCCTTTCAGGTAGTTGTAGACAGCAATGAGGTCACCCCTGAGCCTCCTAGTCCAGGCTAAACAACCCCAGCTTCCTCAGTACGAAACAAGATCACAGTGGCACTGCTGTTATGTCCTACGTCACAACACTTTTTTTAAAAAACAAAACTTTCTCTGTGTATTGGTACTTACTCTGAGCTATCACTCCCATCTTCTAGGAAAATGACAGTCAGTCGATTTCCAGGAGGATATTCAAACCCATGCAATTTGTACTTGGCATAAATGGCTGATGCAGCAGTACTGTACTGAATCACAGCATACCCTGCAAAACCAGCACACAGAGCATGAGTACAACATGGGTAAATCCTAAGAACAAACTACACTCCTATAAAGAATGTAAATCATGCATGATAAACCACTGTCAAGTCTTTTTACCACAGACTAATTAATAGCAACATCACTAGTTGAGGAAAGTAGAGGAAAACTTCAGTGGAATTAATGAGTGACAGAAAGGGGTAATTTCAAAAACTGGTAACAAAGCGACACAACTGAAATCATGTTTTCTTTCTTAACCCTCAGTTAGAAACAAGAACACAGGCAGACTACCATTTTAAAATGTTACTATCCCATCAACAGTGAACCACTTCTCAAGGTTTTGATTCTATCCTTCTTGAGATTCAATTATCTGAAAACAAAGGTATTTAAGGCTGTGCTATTTTGAGGCTAATTGGAATATTTTAATGAGAAGAAATAGACTATAGGCTGTGAAAAGAAAACAATGGTGATGTCTATTTCACTCATACGTTTGTTGAGACATATAAAAACAAGAACACAAACATAGGCAACAGAGAGCGTGTGTCTCTGTCAGAATCTGTGTTTCGCCCTGGGCTGCTTCTGTGTAACTAAGCCTTCTAATTCTAACCCCCTTGCTGATCCTCCCAACTCATCTTGCAGGTAAGGCATACTCTGGAATAAGGTAGAGGGGTGGAAAGAAGGTGGAAGGGTGGTTGGAAGCCCCTCCTAGGGATTCTGATTTCTGGCAGGGGTGTTGTGTTTATGTATTACTTTTAACTTGTATATTTCTGTATATAGCTATAAATATTGTAAACATCTGCTTGTATATTGTGCTAAGCTGTAAATATAAAGCTTCATTCCTTAATTTTCAACCAGCTGAGTCTAGTCTAGGTAGTTTTGTAACAGCAGGGGGTCAGGTAACTCCCAAACCATCACAAAGGCTATCCGTACATAGAGAACCAAGCATCAGTAATACCAGCAACCACTGATACATAAAATACCAATTCTTTCCAACTAGTGCATTGTATTTTGCAATTCAAATTAATTGACATATGATTATGAGGCATTACCTTCAAATGAAAGAAAATATGCAGTAATTTTGCATTTTTACTTACCACTATTGGTATGAGGATCTCGCTGAACATCACAATATTCTAGTCCTGGAACTAGATCAAAGAGCGCAAACAGCTGTTCTTGGATAAAGGGAAGCCGTGACACCACCGATAGACGTTTGGAGACTGGCTCTTGAACTCTGTTCTCATTTTTTTCAAAACTACAGAACTCTGGCTGCCCACCTCAAGAATCAACATAAAAATAATTTGAGTCATCACACTAACATGCCTTCCTTTCATATATATTTTTCATTCAACTTTATATACAAAAAGGCAGACTGTTTATTTCACCAATGCAGGTCATAAAATATTTTGTCAACTAATCTGAAAGGTAGCCATGAAAATTCAGAAGCATAACAACTGACTTGTTTCTACCTCCAGTGTCTAGTTTACTATTTAAGTGATAGCCTAAGCCTTTATTAGCTTTCCTTCTTCCAAACAGTTTTATTACTTTGTGGTTATACTCAAGACTACAAATAATTTTTAGTATAAAAATCTGTGACTTACAAAATGGAAATGTGTTTCCTCTTGGTTCTTGTCTTGTGTTATTACTGTAATAATCATGTTCCAAAGACTCAGATGACTTATTTTTAGGTTCAGCCAAAATGGCCCTGTAGCCTGAAAGAAACACACATACAGAATCCGCACAGCTCATTTAAATTATCTGACTAGACTCCAAGTGCCTTATTTAGAAACATTTACTCAGGAAACCCAGTAAGTGCTAGGTTAGGAAAAAAATTAACTTCTAACTATTGAAACTTGACATAATAATTGTATTAAAGTTAACACTTCCACATAGAACTGTTCCTAGTCGAAAGTGAAGAACAAAACAGAGCCTACTCACTGAGCAGTGGCATAGGTTGCCCTGAATGCTTATGCAGTCTCCATCCTTGAGAGAGTTTCCAAATAGGTCTGGACATGGTCCTGAGCAACCATGCCCAGGTGACCCTGCCTGAGCAGAGGGATTGAGCAAGATGACCTCCAGAGGTCCCTTCCAGCTTCAACTAGCCTGTCATACTTGGTGGGATTCAGAGACTCCAGAGGCAATCATCTGAACCTGCATACTGTAACAGCAGATTGTGTGCGTTTCCTGTATGCACTGGTGTTAAGTTTTGCTTTTACCTAAGGAATAGGTACTATTCTCAGGCTTGCATTTAATCTCCTAACAAAAAAGAAATAAGATTTAACTGCATAGTAATCTCAGATTCATATTCCTACACAAGAACTATCACATTACAATTTTTCTTATGATAAATATCATGTAGAATCATCACATATTGCTGCAGAAAACAAAACCAAACACACACAAGAACAAAAAAACACCACACCCACATATCAAGTTGTTTCATCTTTCTGATTAAGCAAACATCAAACAGAAGGTTGGACTAGAAAGCTGATGCTCAGTTTTCCCAAAAGCCTTTTTTCTCCTAGATGAGCAAGTTCCCTGCACCTTGCCACATTAAGTCACATTTCCTCCCCTGACCACCTTGGTGGCCTTCCATCAGACTCATTTAAATTCAACAACACCTTTGTGGTAGTAGGGCATAAATGACAAATGACTGGTCATAAAGCATACCAAGTCTCCCATTCTGCAACAGATTAATCATGACCTTAAATGAAAATAACAAAAAAAATATAACCTCCCAAACTTCAATTAGGATGAGTTTGCTCTTAAATAAATGTAATTGCGACAAAATTCCTATGGATTAGCAAGTATATTTTATATATACATTTATATGTGTGTATATATATATATACATTTAATATAAAGTATATTCAATTAAAAATGTGTATTCACAGGAGTACATTAAAATGAGGTTTTCCTGTGTGAAGCCTACACTACAGGTTAATAATAATGCATGAAAGGAAACTATCCATTTTCAAACTCTTTTCACTGATCTTATAGTTTGGCCCTGCAAAAAAGTCACAAAGTGACTATCTTGAATGAAAATCAACAATCCTATTTTTTATTTACAATGCATTCACATCATAAATAGTTTACCTGCAAACAAAACTGAAAATTAAAGGTATATTAATGATGATGTACATTTATTGTGAAAAACTTAAAAAGAATTCAGGCAAACTCTTACTTCGATCACACTCCTCAATTGCTCGAGCAGCTTGGGATGGTTTTAAATACCTCACATAGCCCAAACCTTTACTTTCTCCTGTAGTCTTGTTTTTAATAATGCTGCAATATTCAATGTCTCCATACATCTAGAACAATTAAAAAGCAAATTAATTTACAGTATTTGAAAATGCATTCAAGTTTTAAGCATTTAGCCCTTATGATAAATTAAGAAAAAGGGAACTTTAAACAACAATTAACAATCAGCAAATCGGTACCTTAAATTTCTCTCGCAGATCCTCCTCTGTATAGGATTTTGGTATCATAACAAAGATTCGTGTAAGCTCTTCATCTTCGAGATCTCTGTGACTTCCAGAAGCTCTTGACTGTGCAATAAACACCTATGAAATAATTGCACAGGTGTTAATCACTGGAGAAAGGGTCTAAAGTACCTATCAACAACCAAGAAAAAGTCTGATTTAACAAGTCTTTGTCTTTCAAATAGTTTAGCTTTCCTTACATGGGAAAAAAAGGCATCTCTGATCACAGATGTTATCTATGACGAAAGCCCTATAAATCTAACACAACCCAGTGTCCCAAACAGAATAGAAAACAGCAGGGATAATGAAGAATCACCAGGAATATTGAAGCCTGATTCAGCAGCACTGTCAAATGTCACAGGTGGCATGCGACGTAGCAAAACCCTGCACTACTGCAAGAGGCCTAGTACAGGAGTAGCAACAAAAACTAAGCAAATAAACAAACGACTCTACTAGCTTACTAAAACCTTGTTAATGCAGTTCACTGTTCAGCTGGGCCGAAGTCTGCAGGTCTACTGCTCTATGAAGCCTCAAAACTTATCACACCTGGAGCTATGTTTCATTATTTAAATAAATTTAATCTCGTGAGTGCACCCTAGAAGATAACAAAAAATATCCAAAAAACACAAACAAAAAATCCAATACAGCCAACTAAGAAAAACACAATATTCAACAAAAGCCTCTCATGCAAAAGCAGCCACTGATTTCACAGAGCTCTTAGTGCAAAGGAGTAAGGAAGACAATCCAGATCTTTTGCCTTCTAATGCAAGTTCTTCAAAAAACCGTTTTACTGACTTGATTGCATTTTTCACTCTCTGAAACAATTCAGATCTTCTCAGTACTTGAAGAACAGGAAACCAATTCCAGAAGCTAAATGCCACCAGCAAATTTCATAGATTCAAACAAAGACAACTCTTTTGAAAGAGAAGTACGCAAGCTGCAAAACCCAATCTAAAATACATTTGCAAACTTTTTATCCACGTTTATCTTGTTTGCAACCCTTAAAGTATACTGTCTTAGAATATCTCAGAGATTTCCTCAAGTTTAAAAAAAAAAAAAAATCCAAACCATTTGTTTTTAAAAAGCTGTTTTCCAGGCACCGCTTTTTCCCCCGGCCTGCTGCAGATTACTCCACGCGTGGAAACTTGGGACGAGGGCGGAACCAACAGCACCTTCTCTTGAAAAGCACCGCCAAGCGCTCAAGTCCCGTAGCAGAAATGCTCTTAGGTCTGACCCAAAAGGGTGACCGCACGAGCAGTACGTGCGGAGACAAAGCCAGTAGCAGGGTGGCTGAGGCTCGCTGGCGACGGCCAAACGCGGCAGACAGATATCGGCGTATGCTCCGTGGCCGCTCCTGGCAGACCTCCGCTCTGGCCGCCAACACACCTCCTCCCACTGAGAGGCCTCCCGCTGCCCCTCGCCCGGGCCAGCACTACCCTCAAGCGTCAAGCCTCTAGCGGAGCGCCCGAGGCCAGCCGTCCTACGCACCAGCCATGCTGGGAAGGGCAGGGGGTGCACCCCGCCAGGCCCCGATCACTCGCTCTCCGCCCCGCTTCCCGACAGAAAGGGGGCGACGCGGCCCAGCGACCGTACCTTGATGGGCTTGGTGTCCGGGACTAGGCTGCGGCCATGCATCTCCTCCATTGCTCGGCAGGCCTGCGAGCTGCGGGCGAACTTGATGAAGGCGATGCCGCGGGACTCGTTGGTGCGCTTGTCCCGCAGGAGCCATATGTTCTGAATGTCCCCAAAGGGGGTGAAACGCTCCCGGATCACCGCCTCTCCGGTGTCCTTGCCCAGCACCACGAAGATACGGCTGTTGGGTGGCTCATCCAGGCACTCCGCCGAGAGGCGGAACCCGCTGCTTTCTTCCATGGCGCGGCCGCTGGACTCTCCCGCCGCCGAGGTTCTCTGGCTTTTCTCAAGGGCCGACGGAGAATTCCCACTGTCTTCCTTCCGCCGGGGCGACAACATGCCCTCCGCCTCGCCCGAAAACCCGCACCCAGTGAGGGCCGCGGCCTGGCCTGCGGCGGGCGGGGCCTCCCGGCCTGCGAACATGGGAACAGCGAGCCCTTTAGGCGGGCTGTGCGGCGCGGTCTGCTCGCCGGGGGTGCGGCCGCACGGCTGGCGCGCTTCCGGGCTCGGATCCGGCACTGCCCGGGCGGCAAGGGCTGAGCGAAAACGGACCGAAGAGCTGCGGCCGCGGGCAGGCCAGCGCCGCTCCGTTTCCGGGCTCACTCCTCCCCTCTGGCAGCGCCCGCCGGGGGCAGTGTTTTGCAGCCATCAAACGCTTGTAGGTCAGCAAGGTCAGCCCCCTGCAGCAGGGAATGTTTCCACGACCTCTCTGGGCAGCCTGTGCCAGCGCTCCGTCACTATCACTGTATTAAAGAAAGTGTTTCTTATGCCCTTTGTCTCTGGTGTTGTTACTGGCCAGCACTGAGATGAGTCTGGATCAATTTTCTTCATTCCACCCCTTCAGCTATTTACACACGTACACACTGATGAGATTTCTCTTCTCTGCGCTGTAACAGCCCTAGCTTCCTCTGAGCATCTCCAAGGAGAGATGTCCCAGTCTCTTTGTGATCTTTGTGGCCATTCACTGAACTCTCTGCTATGTCCATGTCTCTCGCACTCTAGAGAGCCCAGGAGGGGACACGATACTCCAGATGTGGCATCACCAGACCAAAGTTGAGGGGAACGGTCAGCCCCCTTATCCTGCTGGTGACAATGTCCCCTAGTGTAGCCCAGGATACCAGTAAACTTCTTTGCCACAAAGGCACATTGCTGGCTCGTTTTTATCTTAGCATCCACTCTCCAAGTCCTTTTCTGCAAAGCTGCTTTCATCCCGTCACCCCTCAGGCAAGTCCCGGTGCATAGGGCTGTTCTTTGCCAAGTGCAGGACTCTGCAGTTTCCCTTCTTGATGCTCCTGTCAGACCATTCTCCACCCTGTCAGGTCCATCTGGATGGCAGCATAAACTTCTGATGTATCAACCACTCCTCCCAGTTTTGTATCCTGTGTCAGTATTTCCCTAACATACTCATTTGTGCTGCATTCCTTTTTAAAGGGCCTCCTTCAGCCAGAGAGTCACTACACTACTCCTTTGTAACAGCAGTGCCTGAAGAAGTTCTTCCATGAAGAAATGGTTTTCAATGCCTTTGCTGATATAGGCAATAACAGGGCTTAACATGCATCTTGTGAACTCTACAGATACAGAGGCCCAGGGAACTAAATGTATTTCACTGGAAACACACAAAAATATCCAGGTAAAATAATTATCTGAGGGAAAATTAGCACACATACAATAAAATGTGAATCACAGAATCATAGAATGATAGACTCATATAATGGTTTAGGTTGGAAGGGACCTCAAAGATCATCTAGTTCCAACCCTCCCGCTATAGGCAGGGACACCTCCCACTAGAACAGGTCACTCAAGGCCTCATCCAACCTGGCCTTGAACATTTCCACGGAAGGAGCATCCATGGCCTCCCTGGGCAACTTGATCAAGTGTTTCACTACTCTCACTGTGAAGAACTTCTTCCTAACATCTAGTTTAAATCTCCCCTCTTCCAGTTTAAACCCATTACTCCACATCCTGTCATTACAAGACCTTGTAAATAGTCCCTGCCCAGATACTGGCCCCCTTCAGATACTGGAAGGCTACTGTAAGGTCTCCTGGAAGCCTTCCCTTCTCCAGGCTGAAGAGACCCAACTTATAGCCTGTCCTCATAGCAAAAGTGCTCTAGCCCTCTGATCGTCTTTGTGGCCTTCCAAGTGTAAAGAGTTACCCTCCTGGGAGTGGTCTGAACCTGACCCCAAGTGTAGTGTTTAGACCACTTCCTGTCTAGACCCCGTATTAAAACAGAGGAACATCTCTCTCCACCTCCCTCTCTCCCTCCCTCTTTCTCTCCCTCTCTTCCTCTCTCTCCCTCTCTTTTTTTCTCTTTCTCTCTCCCTTCCTTCCTTCTTTCCTTCCTTCCTTCCTTTCTTTCTTTCTTTCTTTCTTTTCTTTCTTTCTTTCTTTCTTTCTTTCTTTCTTTCTTTCTTTCTTTCTTTCTTTCTTTCTTTCTTTCTTTCTTTCTTTCTTTCTTTCTTTCTTTCTTTCTTTTTCTTTCTTTCTCTCTCTCTTTCTCTCTTTCTTTCTCTCTTTCTTTCTCTCTTTCTCCCTCTCTCCCAATCATCCCCCTTTATATACTTGATTTTGAAAACCAAACTGGCCAATAGGCACTAGCACCATTGTTCTGGCCAATGAATTCAAAGCTTCTTGCCTCCTTTGACCACTCACGCACGTTGAGGGCAGCACAAAACACCTGACACATGGTGCTAAGCCCCCTAACCCTCAAAGCTTTGCTCATCTGACTCAATTTCTTGGGGATTCCCCACAACAGAAAGAAGAGAGCAAGGGTTAAACCGGCCTGGCAGGATTTATGCCCTACCAGGACAGTGTTTTATCCCTTTTTATCTCTCTACATCTAATTCCTTTCTTTTCAAAATAGGGAGAGGGGAAGGCATCCTATTATTGTATTGTTGTGTTAGGTATCTGGGCTCCAGGATCCTAAATCAGACCAATACACCAGGTCAGAAGGGGGGTGTGTGTGTATATATGTGTATATATATATGTATTTGTGTACATTTTTTTTTTCTAGAACCTTGTAGTATCAATATGCACCTTTTAATTTCTGTTTCTTGGAAATGTGTTCAGAATTGTTTTGCTAGTTACTGCCTTCTACTGGCATCATAGTGTGCTGCACTTGTTTTGCTCAGAACCCTTGACTAAATGTTGTCATCTACTGGTAAGCTGTGAGTTGTCTTGTACTGAAGGAATTGAAGGGGGGAAAAAAGAGGGTGTATCACCTTTGGAAGGAGGGGAAGGCTCTCCTGACGTGTTTAAGGAGGTAGCCAGATTTTGTAGGAGAAAAATTAGAGAGGCTAAGGCCCAGTTAGAACTTAGGCTGGCCACCTCTGTGAAGGATAATAAAAAGCACTTTTATAAATTTATAAATTCTAAAAAGGGCAAGAAGAGCCTCCACTCCTTACTGGACCAGGAGGGGAACATTACAACTGATGACGAAGAAAAGGCTGAGGTCCTGAATGCCTTCTTCGCCTCAATTTTCAACAGTAAGAAGGGAGGAGTTCAGGGCAAGTGGCCTCTTGAATTGGGGGATGGGGTCAGGGAGCGGTGTGTTCCCCTGGAAATTCATGAGGAATTAGTTCAGGACCTGCTGAGCCATCTGGACACCCACAAGTCCATGGGACCAGATGGGATCCATCCCAGGGTGCTGAGAGAGCTGGCAGCTGAGCTGGCCAAGCCACTCTCCATCATTTTCCAGCAGTCCTGGCTCACCGGAGAGGTCCCAGGAGACTGGAAAATGGCCAACATGGTCCCCATCCACAAGAAGGGTCAGATGGAGGAACCTGGGAACTACAGACCTGTCAGCCTGACCTCAGTGCCAGGGAAACTGATGGAGCAGGTTATCTTGGGGACAGTAACTGCGCACCTGAGGGATGACAAAGGGCTCAGGTTCAGCCAGCATGGATTTAGGAAGGGCAGATCCTGCCTCTCCAACCTGATCTCCTTCTATGATCAGGTGACCCGCTTGGTGGATGTGGGGAGGCCTGTGGATGTGGTCTATCTGGACTTCAGCAAGGCCTTTGGCACTGTCCCCCACAGCAAACTGCTGACTAAGCTGTCAGCCCATGGCTTGGATGGCAACACTCTGTGCTGGGTTAGGAACTGGCTGGAGGGCCGGACCCAGAGAGTGGTGGTGAATGGTGCCACATCCAGCTGGCAGCTGTCACTAGTGGTGTCCCTCAGGGATCTGTGCTGGGCCCCATCCTCTTTAACATCTTCACAGATGATCTGGATGAGGGCATGGAGTCAGTCATCAGCAAGTTTGCAGATGACACCAAGCTGGGAGCAGATGTGGCTGGGTTGGAGGGCAGAAAGGCTCTGCAGCGGGACCTTGATCACTTGGACAGATGGGCAGAGTCCAAGGGGGTGGCGTTCAATAGCTCCAAGTGCAAGGTACTGCACTTTGGCCACAACAACCCCATGCAGAGATACAGGCTGGGGTCAGAGTGGCTGAGAGCAGCCAAATAGAGAGGGATCTGGGGGTGCTGATTGATACCCACCTGAACATGAGCCAGCAGTGTGCCCAGGTGGCCAGGAGAGCCAATGGCATCCTGGCCTGCATCAGGAATGGTGTGGCCAGCAGGAGCAGGGAGGTCATTCTGCCCCTGTACTCTGCACTGGTTAGACCACTCCTTGAGTACTGTGTTCAGTTCTGGGCCTCCCAGTTTAGGAGGGACATTGAGATGCTTGAGCGTGTCCAGAGAAGGGCGACAAGGCTGGTGAGAGGCCTTGAGCACAGCCCTACGAGGAGAGGCTGAGGGAGCTGGGATTGGTTAGCCTGGAGAGGAAGAGGCTCAGGGGTGACCTTATTGCTGTCTACAACTACCTGAGGGGTGGTTGTGGCCAGGAGGAGGTTGCTCTCTTCTCTCAGGTGGCCAGTGCCAGAACGAGAGGACACAGCCTCAAGCCACGCCAGGGGAGATTTAGGCTGGAGGTGAGGAGAAAGTTCTTCACTGAGAGAGTCATTGGACACTGGAATGGGCTGCCCAGGGAGGTGGTGGAGTCGCCGTCCCTGGAGCTGTTCAAGGCAAGGTTGGACGTGGCACTTGGTGCCATGGTCTAGCCTTGAGCTCTGTGGTAAAAGGTTGGACTTGATGATCTGTGAGGTCTCTTCCAATCCTGATAATACTGTGATAATACTGTGAAGATGCTATGTCCTAACAAACAACACTGGAAGATGAACATTATTTATATTGTTACAGGTTGCATATTCAACCGTATCTCTGTAAACAAGAAAATTCTTCTAAGTGTTAGGACTGACAGCTAAGTGATTTTTTTCCTTTGGAAAAAAAAGATCCTCAGCATTATCATCTGTGAAGGAAAGTACCATGGGTAGTTGTGCTGATTTGAGGCTAACTGGAATATTTTAATGAGAGAAATTAGATTATAGGCTGTAAAAAGAAAACAGTGGTGTTATCTACTTCATTCATAGGTTTGCTGAGATGTATAAAAACAAGGACACAAACTTAGGTAAGACAATCTGTTGGTGTCTGTGTTGTGATGTATTATTTGTTTCTCTGTTTACACAGATATAATGGATTTACACATACATCAGCTAGGCAAAATTTCCTATGTCATTGCAGAAGGGAGCATTAGTACAAAACTAATTCACTATAGTGTCTATTTCCAAGTGCTCATTTTATTGTCATTGTTCCAATGCTTACCTACCAAGGGCCTTAACAGATTGTCTTACTGTGCTCCATAGAGCTGAACTGCTGCTTGTAAGGGAGTAAGCAAAAGTCGGGTAAAGATTTCTGTGACACAGCTGGATTAGTATCTGCTTTTTTTCTTTTTGTACTGTAGCTGTAAGATACTTCCCCATTTCAGTTTAATAATAGAAACACACTCTCCCTAAGAAATACATTGACATTTGTATGACTATTGCAAGGCATCTCTGTATGTTTGTATGCGTGGAGATCAGGTGAGACTGGCTGAAATCTGCCTTGCTGTCTGAGTTAGCAATTAGGAATCCGCACAAGGTGCATCACGTGTACAATGCATCACATACAAGCTGCCTGTACCTCACTGCAGTACATATTTACATCTCCAAAGGCAGCACAGTCACTTGGTGCCAAACAAAACCCATTTGTCATTTTGGACTTCCCAAGATAGGCTGCAACTCCATCTGCATCTCAGCATACAGCACACTTGTTTTGCTCAACCTGCAAGCGGAGGTATAGTTGGATGTGTGTCAAAACACAGACATACCCAAGTGTTCTCTCAACACCCACTGATACACACCAGAGCAGGTTTCTGAAGCACATTTTATCATGACCACATCAGAAGCCTGCACATTACAGAATGTCCAGTTCTGGGCCCCCCAGTTTAGAAGGGACATCGAGATGCTTGAGAGTGTCCAGAGAAGGGCGACAAGGCTGGTGAGAGGCCTTGAGCACAAGCCCTACGAGGAGAGGCTGAGGGAGCTGGGATTGTTTAGCCTGGAGAAGAGGAGGCTCAGGGGAGACCTTATTGCTGTCTACAACTACCTAAGGGGTGGTTGTGGCCAGGAGGAGGTCGCTCTCTTCTCTCAGGTGGCCAGCACCAGAACAAGAGGACACAGCCTCAGGCTGCGCCAGGGGAGATTTAGGCTGGAGGTGAGGAGAAAGTGCTTCACTGAGAGAGTCATTGGACACTGGAATGGGCTGCCTGGGGAGGTGGTGGAGTCGCCGTCCCTGGAGCTGTTCAAGGCAGGATTGGACGTGGCACTTGGTGCCATGGTCTAGCCTTGAGCTCTGTGGTAAAAGGTTGGACTTGATGATCTGTGAGGTCTCTTCCAACCCTGATAATACTGTGATACTGTGATACTGTGAATAGACAAGCCACTGTGATCATCTTTGTTACATTCTATCTTTGAAAGAGAAGATGATAATTTTTACAGATTTGGGGCTGCAGAGCTCTTTACCATTATGGTGCTGCAGTAAATTGTTCACTGTGTGAACAGTGCAATGGTTACAACTGTGTTTTTAGTTCCTTTCGTATTGACTCTACAATTGAGAGACTGTCAATATGTGGAGTTTTGGTGTAATAAAAGCCCACAGAAAATCCCAGCAAATACACTAAAGAGGCCACAAGACTGCTTGAAGAAATACTAATGGAGGACCTTGTTTGTAGCAAAGCTTACAGAAATACTAAATTGTTTACATGCAGAACTGCTACACAGTAACCGTTTTGTAGCAAACACTGGCATGAGTGCTTAGATCAAACCTTACTGTATTGAGATGGTTAATATTTACAGTTATTTCACTTGTATACAGATGGCCAAGGCCTTTGCTTGAGAGGCCAGGGTATACATCTGCCACTCCAGCAGCTCATGAGATTTGTGTAAGGGGAGTGTTTGTGCATGTGTTGCAAAAACACAAACGCCATGGAAAAAAGGAGCAGAGATTAGGGTCTCTGGGCAAGTGAGCGTTTTTCGAAGGAAGTAAGTGTCGTGAGCTCCAGCAGCTGAGGTCGGTTCATTGGCAGCAGAAACACCAGCACCAGTGTAGAGGTGTACGCTCCCACAGCATGGATGCCGTGGGGAGAGGTGGCACCCCGCCTATGTCCTCCCGAGAGCGAGTCCTCTACTAAGGACGTGTCAGTCGCGGCGTGAGCTGGAAGTCTCTGCCCCTTGTCGCACGTGAAATCCCTTCGTGTCAGCGGCTGGCTGCCAGAAAGCATTCATGCTTCAGTCGGCCTTGACCTTACCAACCCACGCGCCTGCGATTTCACATCCGAGATATCTGTATGGGAAGAGCTCAGCTGCTTTATGGGTGCGAGCAGCTCGGGGACGATCCTGTATAGCGTGTCCTCTGACGTCCCGATTTGCGTCCCCGCGACCAGCACTGGAGCTTGCCCCGCAGCCCACAAGCCGCAGGTTATACAGCCGGGCATCCCTTGGCGAGCCAGCAGTGGCCAAGGCTTGGTGCAGCAGCTGGGAGCGAACCCTTCACACTGCCACAGCAGCCCGGAGCCTGGCACACCGTCCCCCAAACGATGCGAGTTCCTAGCGAGGCGTCGCCCTCCGCCCTCGGCTGCTCATGCGCTTGCGCATCCCCCCTCCTCCTGCCCTACTCCCTGGGATGCCGTCGTCGGCGCGGTTTCTCAATGGAGAGCCGCCCTCTTGCGGCAGCGGGCAGAGCCAGCAAAGTGGAATGAGTCCCACCGCGATGCCCGCCGCAGGCGCGGAGCTCAGCCGCCCGGGCAGCAGCGAGGGAGCCGCTGCCCAGCCTGCAACGGCGCACGCACCAAACATGGGAGGCGAAATCTTTTGTCTGACGTTTCCTAAGCAGTCTCCGAGCTGCGGGAGCCACAGCACCTGCACGGAGCCCCTCGTTACTCCCTATTGCTCCAGAAGGCGAGGGAGCGCTCCCGCCACGCACACGTGGCTCTCCGTCTTCGGCTGACACCCGCGCACCAAGCCTGCACCACGGCTCCGCGTTCCCAAATCACTCCCTCTCCTTACAGACACTGGCCGGACCATCGCGCTGAGAGGGGCTGCTGGAGGGACAGTCCCCGTAAGGAACCTCGTTCGGCTGAAGATTTGGCTGTGTTTCCCTAGCCACCCAAACTCCCATTCATGAATTTCTGAAGCTGCCTTCATTCAGTCCTTGGTGCGAGCATGAAAGACATTTTTCACGTGTTAAGATCCATTGCTCTGTTTTTTTCGATCTCTTATGCGTAGGCATCGATTTAGCAATGAAACGTGCTCCACGTGTGCATAAAAATAACCCCGGTCCGTCTGTCTCGGTGGATTGCAGCCGGTTTCCCTCTGGCAGAAGACGCTGCAGGAGCAGCCACCCAGGAGTTCCTCGGCACGCCCGCTCCCGATGAGCTGTCCAGGGCGCCCAGCACCAAGAGAGGGCGAGTTTCGGTCAGAATGCCCGGACGGCTTTGCGGGCCTTTTACATAGCGCCGTGACACACCACACTGACGGTGTCCGTGGGGACAGCCAGGGCCCCGCACGGGAAAGGCTGCAGGTTATACACTCCTTTAACGGGTGTGCTGGCGTTACTTCCCCCGCCCCTCCAGAAGACCGCGAGCAGGAATCGCGGCCGGGCGCGCCCCTTCACAGGCATCACAGACAAAAGGACGCCCCCTCCCCTTCCATACACTCAGCTCCGATAGTTCTCAATGAGGCTTCCTCCAGTGCGGACCTCCCTAGCACAGCTGCTTGCCGCTCGGCGACCGCTCACCCTGCTCGCCCCGCGGAGGCTGCCGAGGTGGTGGGCGGCGTTGTCTCCACCCGCAGCAGGGCTCGCCAGTTCTCCTTCCTCCCGTCTGCTTTTTCCCCCCCCTCCCCCCCCCCCTCCCCCCCCCCCCCCCCGCTTGCCTAGCGCTCCCTCTCCCCGCCCTCTTCTCCCTCCTTAGTGGTCCACCGACTGGGTTACGCAGAAGCAGCCGCCAGCACTGACAGCACTTGGCAGAGGGGGTTTGCCCAAGCCCTCCCTGAGCATCTCTAGGGGCGCAGCGGCAGTGCCTGCCCGTCACTGAGGACCGGAACCAGAGAAGGGCTGAGAGCCGGGGAGCAGAAAAACACCTAGAATAATACGAGTAACTACTACTAATAATAAAGAGTGGTCGGCAAGAAAAGGAGGTCGTGGGGGGACGAGGCGAAAGCGCGCCCCCGAGGAGGGATTGGGCACGGGTCAGGAGCGGGCCCCTGCCGGGGCTGCCGACAGTCTCCCGCACCCCTAGCGCAGCCGTCGGGGCGGCGGCAGCGCGGGGCGGTGGCGAGGCATGGCCGCCGCGGGAGATTCCGCGGCCTGAGCCACCCCCGCCACCCGCACCATGGCGGCCGCCGCTGGCCTCGACGTGGCGGCGGTGGAAAGTTTCCTAGAGAGGCACCCGGAGCTGGTGGAGAAGTGGCTGAAAAGGAAGAACTCGCTCCCTAAAGCGCCTGCAGCCCCAGCTGCCGTCCTGACGGAGGAACGGCGGAGCGGCGGCGGCATCGGCGGCGGCTGGGGCAGCGCGGGCGGCCCCGGCGACGGGGGACTGCAGAGGCGACCCTCCCAGAAGGAGCTGCGGAAGAGCTTCGCCCGGTCCAAGGCCATCCATGTCAACCTCACCTATGACGAGCATGTGCACGCCCGGGCGCAGGAGCCGCTGAGCAGCGTGCGGCGGCGGGCACTGCTGCGGAAGGCCAGCTCCTTGCCCCCCACCACTGCGCACATCCTCAGCGCCCTGCTGGAGTCCCGCGTCAGCTTGCCCCAGTACCCCACCAGCGCTCTGGACTACAAGCGCTACCTCAAGGAGCACAATGAGCGTCAGTTCTTCCTGGAGCTGGTCAAAGACATCTCCAACGACTTGGATCTCACCAGCCTCAGTTACAAGATACTCATCTTCGTCTGCCTCATGGTGGACGCCGACCGAGGCTCCCTCTTCCTCGTGGAGGGCGCCGCGACAGGCAAGAAGAGCCTCGTTTCCAAGTTCTTCGACGTACACGCCGGCACCCCGCTGCTGCCCTGCGGCTCCACCGAGAACAGCAATGAGGTGCAGGTGCCTTGGGGCAAGGGCATCATAGGCTACGTGGCGGAGCACGGAGAGACGGTCAACATACCCGACGCCTACCAGGTAGGAGTGCGGCAATCTCCCGCGTTCTGCTGCCTTCGGCTCCCTCCTGGACAAAGGCGGCGGAGCTGCCTCGAGAGAAGCCCTGTCTCTCTCCGCCGCCCTGAGCCTCCCACCCCGTGGTGTCGCTGCCGAAGGACCCCCGCAGCTGTCACCGCCGGGGCCGCGGGGGTTTCGCGCGGCGGCCGCAGATATACTCGGCTTAGCTGCCAACGGGGCAGGAGGGGACTCTCGCGGAGACGGGAGGAAAGCTCCTCTCCTGTGTGGCCGACGGGGCTAAATGGCCATAAAATGAATACAGCAGTGCTTCTCGGTTTCTGAAGAGCAGTAGGCGACTTCACGCGCTTTCAAAAAGTATTTTGGAATCAGCTGAGAAAAGAGTTTTAAAATCTTCGTGACAGTCCCAATGATAATGCTATTAAATTTCTGTCTCTCTTAATGTTCCCTGTCCACTCGCGGCTGAAATAATCCCATTGCTTTCAAAAGAACATGTATTTTCACCTTTGCATATGCCTACTCATCCCACATGGCACTCCTGTTATTCTGTGAGGACTCTCCCCACCTTTTACTTTTACAGAGGCTTCAGTGTGAATTGTGAAAATGTAGTCGTGGCTTCAAGGCAAAAATTTCCTTTGACTTCAGCACGGATAGATGTGCCTTCACTTGCTTGCATTAATGCAAAACCGGACTTTCAGTTTACTAGCTTGAAACTTCTCTCTCAGTCCTAGGGGCTATTGCTAGTGATTATTTGTGTGAAATACTATCAGCAGTTTGAGGTTCTTGAGAAAATTAAGAACCAGAGTGACAGTTTTCCTAAATTAAGAACTTGGGAAGCTTTAGTAAGATGTATGTCTTTAAGAATTTTAATAATAACCATTGCCCAATGTCTAAGTTTCCTCTACACTACTAACAAAAATAATAAATATTTTAGAACTGATGATGCTTTGGAAAAGAAAACCATGCAAGGAAGAAACTTGAAAAAATAAAGCTGAGCTCTTTTTTGTTTGAAACACAGAGGAATCAGAGTTGTCAAGATCCAGAGAACAAAGATTAATGATGTCTCTGTCCAGAGGAGCAAGATCTGTTCTAATAGATGTCCATGTTGTGAAACTAAGGTGCAAACCAGACTGTATTTCACCACAAAACTATTTATTAAAGAATAAAGTTGAATAATACAGAAAGAGAGAGAAGACAAGAGAGAGAGAGAGAAGGAACAATGGAGAAAAAGAGAAAAAGCAGGGAAAGAAAAGAGCAGGGATTATATTACCATCAGCTGAAGATGGGGGGAAGAGAGACAGACGTGTGCGTGGACCAGGGATGTTCTTCTGTGGAGTTCATGAGGAATTCTTCTGGTGGAGGTGCCCTGGTGGAGGTGTTGTGTGGAGGTGCTCCTCTTTGGCAGGCATTGCTCATATCTTTTTATACAGTTTTTTAGATCAAGGTCCAGGTGAAGCTCCCCAGGAAATCTTCCTGTGTATTATGCATTCACAGGGGAGCCAGAGAAGGCCTCCACCCCCTCCCTGCACCACTTACCTGTCCATACTCCAGCTACACATAAGCCTTTTCTCTTCGGGGTAGCTGATGTAAGGCATGAACATCCTTGACGTTCAAGCCAGGTAGAGGTCTGGGAAGTCCACAAAGGCACTGTATCTCTATTGATTTGCATCCCTGAGCTTTCCGCCAGGAACCCGGGCTGAGTCCAGGAAGGTAACAAAGGCAATCTTTATCTTTGTTGGTTTGAACAAGGGAGAGACGATGTAGACTCTCACAAGGAAAAATGTATTTTGGTTTGAATATTTGTTTATTTGTCAAGCAGTGAAAAATGCTAAGCACCTCACAAATCTAGGCTGACAGAGGATCCTAATACACAGAGTTCAAAGGCAATGAGCAGAGCTTGGTAAAAAATTCTGTAATATTCATACTAAAATGATTGAGTGTTGGATTACCTTTGATAAAAAAAACAAGCTTGCTTTCTTCCACTGTTTTTTCCTTTTCTCCATTGTATACCATCTCTGACCATCTGCTTTTTGTTTTGTACTTCTCTCAGTAGTCTCAGGTGGCTAAACAGATAAAAAATACCTGAGTTTGGCTGGGAGAGAGCTTGTGCTCTACTTTTAACACTGGATAGCTCCATCCACCTGTTTTTGGAAGTGAGAATGCCTCTGAAAAGGCAGAATGTTTTCTAGTTCTACTGGACCATATTGTTTTTCCCTTCAGTGTTTGTTCGCTTTGTGTTCACTTCCCTGTAAAAAAGTCCAACTACTTTAAACAGTTTATTGTCTGTTTCATTTTCAGAAAAAAAAAGTGAAAAACCAACCAATTCCCAGCACTATTTATATTATACTTTTTGGCTCATATGGAAAATCAGTTAAAATACTGCAAAATAATGCGATTCACTATGTACTTAAGCCATTAGTTGCAGAAGAAGGGAAACTTCAAAGCCAAGTTCATGCGGTAGTTGTATCATCTACTTCTGTCCTGCTTTGAGTGGAGTTATTTCTGATTATTGCAGAAACTTTACTGGAAGTTTTTTTTAATAATAAAAAAGTGTGATAGTTTGGGTGTTACCTGCCCTCCCACATTTTGGAAATCACCCAGACTAGACTCAGACAACTCTGGAAATTGAATGAAATTTATTTTTTACAGCTTAGCACAATATACAAGCAGATATTTACAGTATAGACAGTTATATACAGAAATATACAAGGTAAAAGGTAATACAGAAACACAACTCCCCTCCCAGAAACGTGAGTCCCCAGGATGGGCTCCCAAACACCCCTTCACCTTCCCCCTGCCCCTCTCAACCTTACCTCAGTCCCAAGGAAGAATGGAGGTTCAGCCAGGGGGTTAGGAAGCAAAGTAGATTAATCAGAAAAATGGAGGGTGAGGTTAGAGAGAAAGATGCAGGTCGGAACTCCCCAGCAGGAGAAGTGCCTTATCCATGTTTTGATTCTTCTTCTTGTATCTCTCAGTAAGCCTGTGAGTGAAGTAGACATCACCATTGTTTTCCTTCCTCAGCCTGTAATCTAGTCCTTCTCACCAAAACATTCTAGCTAGCTTCAAACTAGCACAAAAAGGCAATCTGATTTCTGTCATTTATGAGTCAGTACAGTTAATGTTTTCTTATCTGGCACATATATATTACGTCATTAAAAGAAGACCTTTCCAACTTAGTAGTACAAAGAGCTGTGTGGAACCCAGCATACAGGTGTATAAAGAAGTGACAGCTGTTCCATTCCAGATCATTGTAGTACTCACAATACAGAAGTTTAAAAATTAATAAATATGATACTATATTTGTCAGTGGTACTATTGATGATGGAAGTGTTTAATCAACTGTCAGGTTTTGAATACAGCACCACCTGGAAACTTTGTCAGGCTGACACATGGAGTTAGAGAAAAGAATATGACAGCACAGCATGAAGAGGACGTTCACATTGCTACTACTCATTTCACAAGGAAAGGTCTTATAATTAGGCCAGAGAAATACCTCTAGACTAATGTAAAGGTTTATTTGCTTGGGTTTTTTTAATTAATTAGTTTAAAACCAGACAGAGGTACTTCCATATCATCAGTTAGCTGGTCTACAGTGATGGTAAGTTTGTTTTGTTATCATCCAACCATCTCTGTTTTATCAGAGTCTGATCAAATACCAGTTGGAATTCTACCATCAAGTAAGGACTGGGTTGCCTGCTTGTCTCATTGGCTACTATTGACATCAAACTTCCACATGATCAACTCTATATTAAAATCCCATCATGTTCTGTGGTGATCTTTACATGAGCAGCAACCTATACCAGTACCCAGACTGATTTGCTTTGGAAATCATAGAATGGTTTGGGTTGGAAAGGACCTCCAAAGGTCATCTAGTCCAACCCCCTCTGCAGTAAGCAGGGGGCATACTTTATTAGATCAGGTTGCTCAGAGCCATGTTGAGTCTGACCTTGAATAGCTCAAGGAATAAGACTTCAGCTCTCTCAGGCAACGTGTTGCAGTGTTCCACCATCCTTATGGTAAAGAACTTGTTCCTAATATCCAACCTAAATCTACTTTTCTCTGATTTAAAACCATTGCCCATCATCCTATCACTAAAGGCCTTTGTAAACATTCTGTCTCCAGCCTTCTTGTAGTACCCCCTTCAGGTACTGAAAGTCTGCTATTAGGTCTCCTCAGAGCCTTCTCTTCTTCAGGGTGAACAACTCCAGCTCCACCAACCTGTCCTTGTAGGAGAAGTGTTCCAGCCTCCCAGTAATCTTTGTGGCTCTCCTCTGGTCCTGCTCCATCAGGTCCATGTCCCTCCTATATTGAGGCCTCCAGTACTGGAAGCAGTACTCCAGGTGACGTCTTACCAGAGCAAAGCAGCAGAAGCATGCCTCTCCATCTGCTGACAATGCATCTTTTGATGCAGCCCAGGATGCAATGACTCACAGTATTACTCTCAGAGATAGTCTAATATTTCCATTACATGATTTTTTTTCCAAAACTAAAATTAAATCAAATGCCAGGCTTAGATTAGGGATTTTCCATGATCCAGGTGACTATTCCTGTTGTTGAGTCTGAATTTCAAAATCTGCTCATGTAAACAATCTTCCTTAATTCAATAAGCATACTTAGATACTGGATTTGGAGTTATTATTATGTATTGAGGGCTGTGTAATAATAATTTCTTTTAATACTAACCAATAATTATATTACATCTCAAGGTAATCTGATTTATGAAGGTCAGCAGTGACTGAACAAACATTTTGGAGGTTCACAACATCTGAACCTGACAAATACTTAATTCATGGAAAGGTTTGAGTGAAGGTTACATGACTGATTCAAAAGTTGTGTGATTTCATTAAGTTATTACACTGCCACATGATAAAAGTCAGTTCACAATCATAACAATTTGTAAAATATAATCTGAATGTCTTCCCTTGTGTTAATTTTGGGAAGCATTTCTGACTACTTATGTGAATTGTACATTGTATTTTGAGCACATGCATTGGAAGAATTCAGTCATACTGGTAAGGAAGTTCGGAGCCTAAATATCCACAAAGGTTCGTTTTTACATAGCCTTTGCAAACATATATGAAGACTATTAAGTATCTTGTAAGTATACAAAGGTGTTACAAATAAAGGGGTGATAAGGAGAGAAAATAATAAGAATATAGATTGTTTATTTAACTGGCCCTGCCTCCCGTGTAACAATATACAAAAGTCATAAAGGTTATAAAGGTTTGGTGTTTGTCTGAGAAATGATCTTCACAATAGGAATGGTTACAAATGGTTTGAGAACAGTATTTGGAAAACAGATAAATCCAAATGCAGTATGTTATCCCACTAACAAAAGGTAGGAAATTCCTGGAGACTTGAGGAATATGTTAATTACTCACAATGCTGATTATGGGAATCCTTCTTTTGTCTCTTCTTATTGGAACATCCTCCTGAACTGCTGCTGCTTATAATCCACGTGTGGAGAGCAACAACCCCAGAGAGAAGAGCTTGTGCTCTCTACAGTTCATATATTTTAAACCATCCAGCTAATTTTTGTCAAAGGTTCCCATCAAGCATGTCCAAAGCCCAAAAAGGGATAACTATCAATTCTCTGTCTAAAACATGCTTAGACTTGCCCCAGCACAGGGTCTGTGCCTGGCATGTGGCTTGGGGAAAGGGCCCAGGTGAATCCACCAATCTACAGACCTGAGGGGGAAGTATCTCTCCTGGCTCCCTTCATCCCAGCTTCCCTGTTTCCCCCATCCCATCTTCACAGGGTAGGGGTCAGGGGAAGTGGTTCTGGATGTACTGTTGTAACAAGTAGAGAGGCCATTAAAACTTTATCTGCAGTTCTTAGGAGTTATTGAAACAAATGAGGGTTTTTCCTATTTAAAGCTAAGGATTGTTTCATGCCATCCCTTCTTCTGACAGGTTTCCTATGATGTTTAGCTAAAATTACTGATAGTTCCAATTTTGTTCTGTCTTGTAGAGCAGTCTTTTGATAATAAAAATACATTGCAATTTATGTTGGGTTCTTGTTACACCTTTAGTTGTGCAGAACTTGGGAGGTAACAGCATTCTACGTCCTAACTAGTGAAAGAAAAATACTTTACTCTTTGCAATAGTAAGTATGCATTAGAAGGTGGTGAAAAAATATCTGCTGCCATTTGTGAGTGTCAGCTGAATAAAGTTTCTGTATATCTTATTTAAATCTGGAATTTAATAAGTAGCTTTAAGATACAGACTCAAAAAAGGCTTACCAAAGTGGAGAGCAAACAGGAGAAATACTAACATGAGTTGTGAGGTTTTGTAAGTTGGACAAAGTGCCACAAAATGTGATGAGGAATAACTTTTCAATGCAGCTCGAGTCTTTAAAGAAAACTTAACCACATACCTGGAACTAAAATAAATCAAAACAAGAAACAAATGGAAGTCTCTGTCCTGGACTGTCTTTCAAGCTTGGCCCAGATGTAATGCAGCTAATGCATGCAACCTTGTACAGTAAATATTAGCTTCCTTGAACAACTAGGTATAGGCATCAGTGTCTTTTTCAGGCCTCCAGGTGAACTCTGAGGCAATACAAAGTTAACTGCTCAGGGTTGCAAACCTTTCAGTTTGGGGGCACCTGTGGGGGGTACAGGTGAGATGGGCTGTTAGTGTAGATCTCAAATTGTCAGGAGCCATGTTTCATTACACAGAGTAGCTGTTTGTTTCCATCAATATTAACAGTGTATCTCTTTCGATTCAGAGGAATAGTTAAAACGTTAAAACTCCGGGTCCTGGGAGATTCTGTTCTGTAAATGGGAAGCACTTAGGCTCTGCTATACAGCAGCCCTCGGGCTGAATAGCACCAACAACAGCCAAATTGATTTCAGTGCTGACCCTTGAAAAGGATCAGAGACCATGACACCTGTAGGCAGAATAAACAATGACTTTTTTTTAATCCCATGTAATACAGAAATGATGAGTTAAAACAATTTTTGCTGTGCACTAAACATGACTAGGAAGTACCATGGGGAATACAGCAGATCCTTACAAGAGTAGAGAACTAGACTTATCTAGTGTGGTCTCCACACAAGGACACTCCACTCCACCATGTAAAGTTTAGGGAAACATGACATTTTAAGTACAAGTCAGTAAATTGGTGAAGGAGTTTTGTAATTATCTCCAGATCTGCAGCACAGCAAAGGCAAACACATCCTTCATGTCACAGTGGCACTGGCCTGGGAGAGATGCATCTCCACACAGTAACCAGCACCTTTCTGTATCTCCACAGTGGAAAGACTGTGGGGCAGAAGCTGAGAAGAGGTTTTGTCACCTGTCACCTTCCTCACTCTCTAAGCCTTCACCTCAGGGAATAGTTTCTGACTGACAATGTAAAATGTCTTGAGGGCTTCCTGGATCACACCATCACTGCTCCCACCTTGGAGAGGTCTGCCAGAGGCAGGAGTGGGAGCATGTGAAAGGCATATGCCCAAAGCCACCCCAGAACTAAAACACAATTTAGTGTCTTTATGCCGCTGCTCAGGTGGATCACCAGGACAGATGGAGGCATCCAACAGGAGTTTATTTCAAGGAAAAGCACAAAAAAATGAGTCTGGGTAATATCCCATAGAGGAAGCATTTCTGGTCCCTTCTGTTGATCAGCTCAGACTATGAAGAGGCATCAGATGTGATTATACTGACTAGCTTGTCTGCAAACTGCTTAGTGCTTATAAAGTTATTTACTCCTGCCTAAGAAAGATTACCTATACTATTTTTTATCAATTAATTTTGCACCACCCAGAAGCAGACAACCTGCATTGTTACTTGTGTCTATTGTCTGACTAACAAGTGAAAAGGTGGTCAAAAAACAGTGGCCAGAAAATGGCATTAATTATATAGCACACAACAACCAAACTAAACAATCACTGACTCAATCACTGACATCTTTCTTTGCCTTTTTTTTTCTAAACAAACAAATGAAAGACCCCCCCCCAAAAAACCCCATAAAACCAAATGTGATGGTTTGAGTGCTAGCCACCCCTCACACTTAAGAAAATCACCCATACTAGACTCAATGGCTGGAAATTAAAGAATGAAGCTTTGTATTTACAGCTTAGCACAATATACAAGCAGGTATTTACAATATATATACAGCTACAGACAGAAATACAGAAGTTAAAAAATAATAGAGGAACACAACAGCCCTCCCAGAAACCAGAGGCCCCAGGAGGGGCACCCAACCACCCTTCCACCTCCTTTCCACTCCTCTACCTTATTGCAGACTTTGCCTTACATTCAAGGTGAGTTTGGGGAGTCGGCCAGGGGGGTTAGGAAGCAGACGGATTAGTTACACAGCAGGTTAGAGTGAGAAGGGAAGCAGCCAAAGCCAGAGAGCAACTTTATTATTTATGTTTGTGTTCTTGTTTTCATACCTCTCAGCAAGCCTATGAGTGAAGTAAACATCACCACTGTTTCATTTTCACAGCTTATAATCTAATTCCTCTCACTAAAATATCCCAGCTAGGCTCACACTGGCACACCAAAGCAAAACCCAACAAAACAAGCAAACAAACAAAACCACCATCCTCCAAACCCTCTAGCATTGCATCATTGCAGGTGAACACTTAATTTTCCCTTTCTTTTCAAAGTGACCTACTTTTTGAGTGCAAGGTATACATACATTTATTAAGTTTTAAATCTGGAAATTAAGAACAAGTTCTCTACTTTGTTTCTTCACTCCCCAAATAATTCTTAGTAAGAGCTGTCAGAGCTATTTTACACATTTTTATCTGCTTTATTAATTTTATCTTGTGAAAAACACTGCTGTCACTTTATAAATAATCAAAACAAATTGGACTGTATGTTTATTTTCTTGGGAGAACTATGTGAGTGAGTGGTGCTAGTTTGCTCTCCCACTGCCTTTGTCTCTGGCACTTTAAGGACTTTTGGTAGTCCTTACATGGAAGTCACTTTGGAGATTGCTTTATTGCTCATTTTTTGTCTGCCAATTTATTCTATGGAATATTTTTCTCATAACTACTGCAGTTGTTTATTACTTGAGTTTTGTTTCCTGTTTGTGCACGATGTGGTTTATACCATATGTGATTTTTTTTTAAGAGAAGAGTATCTAGAACAGACTGGATGCCTTCACTTCATCTTTATTTAGCTTTTTCTTTTTAATGTCATGCCTTGAATCTGGATAACTTGCTGTCTTTTTTTCATTGCTCTCTTTGTTTTCTATAAAAAAGCATGTACTGTACACCCTAGGAAGCATGATTAAGAATTTAAATAGGTCTCTTCTAACTTCTTTTTTAAAAAAAATCTATCAATGTAGAGGCTCCTGCAGGATGGCTTCCTATGAAGTCAATTAAAAAGTGCATAACGTCAAATTTGTCTATCCCATGCAGTTTGGTAGTACAGTAACACTCAGATTAACAGTGATTTCAAACACATTTCTCTTATTACCTAACTCAATCATTAATTGAAACAGAATATATTCAAAGAAATTCTACTGCAAGTTTTTTTTTTTTCCCCTGAGTCCTTCCTAAGGGAAAAACAAAACAAAGCAAAACAAACAAATGAGCAAACCCACAAAACCAAACCCCCTAGACCCCTGTTCAGTGAACTGTAAAATGTAGTAAACCAGGCTTTAATTGACCAGTTCTTCTGTGTGATTAAAAAGTAGTGCTTTAAATCATCAGAAAAAATCAGAAATGGCTTTTTCTTGTAGCTGTCAGCTTTCTCTGAGTCACATAGTCCATTTCACAAGATTAAATACTTTCTCTTTAGACTTTGGAGAAGGAAAACAGTGTCTTAGTGTCTTTGTCATGAAGGTTTAATTCCTGGAAATATATTAAGGCAGGATTCATCTTCCACTATATTTACTCCCAGATAACTTGTTTCAGGTCCATACTTATTCTATTCTATTCTGTTCTATTCTATTCTATTCTATTCTATTCTATTCTATTCTATTCTATTCTATTCTATTCTATTCTATTCTATTCTATTCTATATCATGCTAATGTTGCCCACATAAATTATACTAACTTTGACAAAGGTATGAAAGGACAGATTTTTTTCCAAGGACAAAGTACTATCCTATGTTTAAAGGAAAGCAAACATCAAAACAGAAATAGAAGCTGAAAAACAACCCTTGAAACAGCAAAGCTTGTACCTTTATGAACAATGTGTGATAAATCAACACTGAAATGCAACTGGTGAAACTTCTGCTCATAAAATAAAACTGTTTTCATTTCCACCATAAACAATTTTATTGCTTCAAATGTCTTTAGAAAAGAAGAAATGTGGAATGGTGCATGCCCTTAGGACTTATTGAGATTTTTTTCAGTTGGAAATGTGTGAATTCTTTCAGTGAATTATAGAAATAGTGACTTTTTAGTCAGTTGTTGTTGTTGTTGTTGTTGTTGTTGTTGTTGTTGTTGTTTTAATGGAATCACAGAATCATAGACTCAAGCAGGTTGGAAAAGACCTCCAAGATCATCCAGTCCAACCTAGCACCCAGCCCTAGCCAGTCAACTAGACCATGGCACTAAGTGCCTCATACAGTCTTCTCTTGAACACCTCCAGGTATGGTGACTCCACCACCTCCCTGGGCAGCCTATTCCAATGGAAGTTGAGATTCTGATAACATTACATGATTCCAGAACCTTAGGAAAAAAATAAGACTGTCTGTACTTTAATCTGGTCCTGTATAGAATAAAAGCATGAAGATGTTTGCCTGTTCTCATTTATTGACAATCTTTAAATATGTCCATAAAGAACTGGGTCTGCAGTGTCATTATGCAGGCAGCTGGATTGATGAATCAAGCTTGCTGCCTTCTGTGTCTTTACTTGATTGAATATCACATTTACAGGGTAGTATTTCCTCAAAGAAGAATTTACAATCAATAAATAACCTGAGACAGGGATAAGATTTATCCTACAGAATACCTGTTCCTTGGTGACATTTTTTAAATTCCAATTCAAAGTGCCTGAGTCTTCACATTTTTAATGTTTCTGGCATCTAGAAATTTCATTATAAAGATTTTAAGCAGTAATGGTTTTAGTAATGTTTTACACAGTGGGTGGAAGATTTTAATTATAATTCTTGACTGTGCATGAAAGTACTGCCAATGCAATTGCAGTTGTCATGAAGTCTCTCTCTCAAAAGTGTCTTGTATGTGGTCTGTACCTAATTTAGAGTCATAGAATCAGTCAGTGTTAGAAGGGCCCACAAGGATCATCTAGTTCCAACCTTCCTGCCATGGCCAGGGACACTCTACCCTAGAGTAGCCTGGCCAGAGCCTCATCCAGCCTGGCCTTAAACATCTCCAGGGATGGGGCCTCAACCACCTCCCTGGGCAACCCATTCCAGGTTCTCACCACTCTCATGCTCAACAACTTCCTCCTCATGTCCAGTCTGAATCTCCCCACCTACAGCTTTGCTCCATCCCCCTAGTCCTGTCACTCCCTGAGAGCCTAAAAAGTCCCTCCCCAACCTTTTTTAGGCCCCCTTCAGATACTGGAAGGCCACAATAAGGTCACCTCAGAGCCTCCTCTTCTCCAGACCGAACAGCCCCAACTCTTTCGGTCTGTCCTCACAGGAGGGAATGCCTGCTGAGCATCCTCGTGGCCCTTCTCTGGACACGCTCCAGCACGTCCACATCCTTCTTGTAATGGGGGTTCCAGAACTGGATGCAGTACTGCAGGTGGGGTCTCACCAGAGCGCAGTAGAGGGGAGAATCACCTCCCTCGACCTACTGGCCATATTTCTCCTGATGTAGCCCAGGCTCTGGTTGGCTTTCTGGGCTACCAATGCACACTGCTGGCTCATGTTGAGCTTCTCATCCACAAGCACTCCCAAGTCCTTCTCCTCAGGGCTGCTCTCCAGCCACTCACTGCCCAGCCTGGATTTGTGCTTGGAATTGCCCCAACCCAGCTGCAAGACCTTGCACTTGGTCTTGTTGAACCTCATGAGGTTTGCTTGTGTCCACCTCTCCAGCCTGTGCAGGTCCCTCTGGATGGCATCCCTGCCCTCCAATGTGTCTGCTGCACCACACAGCTCGGTGTCGTCAGCAGACTTGCTGAGGGTGCACTCTATGCCTCTGTCCTGTCACTGACAAAGATGTTCAACAAGACTGGTCCCAGGACTGATCCCTGAGGGACTCTGCTTGTCACTGGCCTTCCATTTCTGAACATTGATTCAAACTTTGACACTTGTTACTACCCAGGAGCCTGGAGCAGGTCAGGACCTGGTTGTGCTGCAGGCTGTTCTAACATGGGATAATACAGTTTCTGTCTCTGAATGTTTGCATTCTGATGGTGGGCTTCTGAATTTGCCACTTCATTATCAGCTGCTAAACAGGCCTCCTCGCTCAAGGTTTCTTAGCCTGTGAGGAGAGGTGGATGTAGATTTTGTACAAGCTTCTCAGCTGTCACAGTTCACACATGAGCATTGAGATTTGTACTGATTCTGTTAAACCCAGTAAAACCTCTCTGCTAGATCTTGCCACGTTGTGCTAGTTTGAAGCTAGCTGGAATATTTTGCTGAGAAGAATTGGATTCTAGGCTGTGGAAAGGAAACAATGGTGATATCTACTTCACTCATAGGCTTGCTGAGATTTATGAAAAACAAGAATATAAACATAGATAACACAGTTGCTGTGTGTCTCTGGCTGCCTGCAATTTCCTCCCTAACTTGCTGTCTGTGTAACTAATCCAGCTGCTTCCTAACCCCCTGGGGTTGAACGTAAGCCAAAGTCTGGGATAAGGTAGAGGGGTGGAAAGGAGGTGGAAGGGTGGTTGGTAGCCCCTCCTGGGGACTCTGGTTTCTGGGAGGGCTGTTGTGTTTCTGTGTTACTTTTCAACTTGTATAGTTTTGTATATAACTGTATATATATGCCTGTATGGGATGGATTCAACACCATGCTGCTGTCATGTCAGCTTCAACATGAAAGTGAAGGCTGGAGCAAAGTCATGAGGCTTGAGTTCAGATTGTTACATGAGAGGCTTCCTGTTCTGGTTGCTGCTTCCAGTTTCTGGATTTGGAGCGTTGGTCTTTTCTGCTGGGTTGGCTTCTGCATGCTTGACTTGAGTGGAACATTTTATCGCTGGCTTTTGCTGCTGCTTCTATATTTTGCTGTTCATTTTCTGCAAAGAGGCTAAGATAATTGTGCCCAGTACTATCTCAGTAAATTCTTTATCTCAATCAATTTTTTGGTTTTGTTGTTGGATTTTCATTCCCATTTGTGTGAGGAGTTGGGGGGCCTGTGAGTGCAGGCTGTGTTACCCTAGGACACAGAGCAGGGATTGCCTTTTCAGTAGCACATAGCATAGCATCAATATTTCAGCAACAATAGCTGATTTTAAATAGTAATTCAGACAATACCAAGAAATAGTTATATAAATTGTTTGGTTTATTCACCAAAGCCTAGCATGTAATAATTGCAGTGCATTTCACTTCTTCACTGCCTTTCACTTCTGTTGTAGAAGAACCATCTATTTCTAGGCAGGATTCTCTACAGTGCAGAGTAGTTCAGCTTCTATTGAAGTTGATATAAAAGTGTTTAGAACCACATGGAAAGATCACAAGATTGGGCAACTCTGGGTTCTCAGTGGCATCATTAAAAAAAAGCATTAATCATGGAAGTTCTTGTTCTCCTAGGGAAGTTCTTAGATACAAATAATTCAAGGAAATATCATCCAACCCCAGTATCAAATACTGGATATCATTAATCTGATCTTGATGGAAGCAAAGACTGTTTAATAGACACATTTCTGCCTCTGGAGTGTAAGAACAACTACCAAAGAAGCAGGAATTAAAGCAGTACAAAAGGAAATAATATAATAATAACAAAAGAACTAAGAACTTGCTATTCTGTGACAGAAGAGCACTATAAACCATACATGAATACCACAGTTGATATTAATTCCTTGTGGTTGACAGGTATGAAAACTTAGAATGAATAATAAAATAACCAAATATATATGTTAATCTTTATCATGAGTGAGTGCAGAGCATTTCTTAATCATATCTCTTGAGGTGACTAGAACAGATTATTTCTCTGGCATCTGCAATTCATAGCAGGGAAATAAAAATAGCCAGGGGAAAATATCAAACAGTTTCTAGTATCAGTAAAGATTTAGTCAGTTATTTCTTCCTCATTGCAATCAAATCGTCTCTGTATGGATAGTTTTCATCATCTTAGACAAATATGGACATCATTGCACAGCCAATGCTGTCTAAACTTTTCAGAAGAAAACTTGTGCTTATTTTTTTAGAACAGCTCAGTTCCCTTGTGTTATGGAAGTTGGAACTGGCTCTAACTATTGTCTGCAGCATAAACGCTAACTTCACCCTGGAGAAACTCAACTGCTGCCAGCAAATAGCAGCAATTCCATCCCTGCCGGATAGAAGAGCTGTAGGAGACTATTCTCTACCAAGATGAACAAAAATACTGTCAGTACTATCTCTTCTGAACTTTGCACCTTCCTGTGGGTCACTTTGTGATCTGCAGTTTGTGTTGTATTGTTCCAGAGAATGGATTTCTGTACACTGCCACATAAACAAGTGACCCATGCTTTCCTTTCAGTTCAGGTTCTTTTGGTTTTTGTATATCTGTATTGAAAGGAATTTTCACCCCCAATAAGATTCTGTTCTCGGTAGTTTGCTTAATACAAATTTTAATGTAGTGAAGAAAAAAAACAACTTCAAACTATGTAAAGATCAAAAGTACTCTAAACTCCTCTTGTGATAAGCATAGAAAGTTACACAAATATATTTTAATACATATTTTGATCACTTTTGTTTGTAATCACAGTAATTCTCCATAAGTAACTATCTGCATGTATTCTGCAGAAGAAATATTTGCAAATCCCAACAATATACTGCTTATAGAATCATAGAATCATAGAATCAACCAGGTTGGAAGAGACCTCCAAGGTCATCCAGTCCAACCTAGCACCCAGCCCTAGCCAGTCAACTAGACCATGGCACTAAGTGCCTCAGCCAGGCTTTTCTTGATCACCTCCAGGGACAGTGACTCCACCACCCCCCTGGGCAGCCCATTCCAATGGCAAATCACTCTCTCTGGCAAGAACTTCCTCCTAATACCAAGTCTGTTCCTCCCCTGGCACAACTTGAGACTGTGTCCCCTTATTCTGTTGCTGGTTGCCTGGGAGAAGAGACCAAACCCCACCTGGCTACAAACTCACTTCAGGTAGTTGTAGACAGCAATGAGGTCACCCCTGAGCCTCCTCTTCTCCAGGCTAAACAACCCCAGCTCCCTCAGCCTCTCCTCATAGGGTTTGTGTTCCAAGCTTCACCAGCTTTGTTGCCCTTCTCTGGACATGTTCCAGCACCTCAACATCTCTCTTGAATTGAGGAGCTCAGAACTGGACACAGTACTCAAGGTGTGACCTGACCAGTGCTGAGTACAGGGGCAGAAATAACCTCCCTTGTCCTACTGCCCACAATGTTCTTGATGCAGGCCAGGATGCCATTGGCTCTTCTGGCCACCTGGGCACACTGCTGGATCATCTTCAGCCTACTATCTCCACATCCCTTTCTTCCTGGCTGCTCTCCAGCCACTCTGTTCCCAGCCTGTAGCATTGGATGTTGTGGCCAAAGTGTAGAACCCTGCACTTGGCCTTGCTAAATCCTATCCCATTGGCCTCTGCCCACCCATCCAGCCTGTCAACCAGAGCACTGGGGCTCTTCAGTCTGCAGAAGAGGAGGCTCTGAGGTGACCTTATTGTGGCCTTCCAGTATCTGAAGGGGGCCTACAAAAAAGCTGGGGAGGGACTTTTTAGGCTCTCAGGGAGTGACAGGACTAGGGGGAATGGAGCAAAGCTGGAGGTGGGGAGATTCAGACTGGACATGAGGAGGAAGTTGTTCAGCATGAGAGTGGTGAGAGCCTGGAATGGGTTGCCCAGGGAGGTGGTTGAGGCCCCATCCCTGGAGGTGTTTAAGGCCAGGCTAGATGAGGCTGTGGGCAGCCTGCTCTAGGGTAGAGTGTCCCTGGCCATGGCAGGAAGGTTGGAACTAGATGATCCTTGTGGTCCCTTCCAACCCTGACTGAATCTATGATTCTGTGATTCTACAAAGTGCTTTGCCTGAGGAAAGCTTAGACAGATGGCAGACCTGTTAATGCTTCCTTCTTGTCTTTTGCAGGACCGCCGCTTCAATGACGAGATCGACAAACTGACGGGATACAAGACAAAATCACTCTTGTGCATGCCCATACGAAACAGTGATGGAGAAATTATTGGCGTTGCCCAAGCAATAAATAAGACTCCTGGAGGTGCCCCGTTTTCTGATGATGATGAAAAAGTAAGATTGCCTTTACTTTTGTGTTTTTAAAAGTGTCTTTTGTAACTCAGCAGACTTTTCTGGTGGTACTTAATCCAGATACGTGGCACAGCACTTGAGCTTATGATAGTTTTGAAGAAGTGCTATCTTTTCTGTCAATGTAGGAGGTCCTGTGGCTGAAACTTCAGCTTAACGGTCTCTGAATCTTATTTACACTCTCCTCACATAGTAGATATTAATAAAAAGATTTTTTCTTTAATTCACCTTTATGAATAAGTTAATGAGGGGAAAACTATCCCCAAAACACTCTTAAGCTTACTGAGTTTAAAAATCACCACCTTCTTTTAGTGCTCTTCATGGGATAAATGACTGTAGCAGATGTGAAAGAATTTTTTAGAGGAGATTATGCATAGGCAACTTCTGCTATTCTAAAATACAAGACACTTGTAAATACCCATGAAAGGACAAAGAGGGCAGGAAGGAGACACTAGGTGTGTAGATGAAGTGAAATTTGGAGAGCCAAGTGAGATCAAAAGGCAGGAGAACAGACAGAGCCATAAGGAGGGAAGTTGAATTTAAGAAAGTATAGAAAATAGGAGTTGGTGCTGTTGAAGGCAAGTACATGTAGCTGACCGTAGCATGAACCCAAAAGATGACCAGGGAAGAAAGAGGGCAGCAGGCTCCCAGCAACTCTATTTGTTTGAGAGAGAGAAATCGAGTCTCCTTCAAGAATGTAATAGGGAAATATCTTTCTATGTATTAAAATAGTATTGAATCTAATTTTTGTGGAAGTGTAGTTAGAGGCAGACTTTGACCCTTGAAAGCTCTTTATGTTGATTCAAAGGCAGTTAATATTTGATGCAGACCCATTGTTTGTGTATTACATACCTGGTTGATGTGTCTGTGCCATGATGGAAAGTACTGCCCGTTGCAAGGGGGAAATCCTGCCACACTGGTTCATCTAAATATATGGAGATAATTTGTTTAAATCAAAACAGCTTGACATAAATGATGTCCATTGTAAAGCTAAGCTAACAGTGGTTTATAAAGACTGTGAAACATTCTTCCATAGAAACCACAGTAGTTTTATTTTTGAGTACTTCTTGAAGCTGCTATTACATTGTTATTTTTGTTGTATACTTATAGCAGTATTTTTTAGACCACTGTGCCTAACCATTTCATAGTTTGAAACAATTGCTAGATGAGAATACAAATATGAATGGTTGTATGAGTAGTGTCTCTAAGTAGAAGAGCATTCTGCTTTTCTCTGACAACAGAGGAATTCGGAACTGATTGCTCTTTTTCAAAGTTCAGTATGGGAAGGTACTTTCTGCAGTCCAGGTAGGAGAATCTTTGACAAGTGAAATATTGGGCTGAGGCCAATGGGATGAGATTTAACAAGGCCAAGTGCAGGGTTCTACACTTTGGCCACAACAACCCCAAGCAGCACTACAGGCTGGTGACAGAGTGGCCGGAAAGCAGCCAGGCAGAAAGGAACCTGGGGATACTGGTAGATAGTAGCTGAAGATGAGCCAGCAGTGTGCCCAGGTGGCCAAGAGAGCCAATGGCATCCTGGCCTGCATCAGGAAGAGTGTGGCCACTAGGACAAGGGAGGTTATTCTGCCCCTGTACTCAGCACTGGTCAGGTCATACCTTGAGTACTGTGTCCAGTTCTGGGCTCCTCAATTCAAGAGAGATGTTGAGATACTGGAATGTGTCCAGAGAAGGGCAACAAAGCTGGTGAAAGGCCTGGAACACAGCCCTGTGAGGAGAGGCTGAGGGAGCTGGGGTTGTTTAGGCTGCAGAAGAGGAGGCTCAGGGGTGACCTCATTGCTGTCTACAACTACCTGAAGGGAGGTTGTAGCCAGGTGGGGGTTGGTCTCTTCTCCCAGGCAACCAGCAACAGAACAAGGGGACACAGTCTCAAGTTGTGCCAGGGGAGGAACAGACTTGGTATTAGGAAGAAGTTGTTGGCAGAGAGAGTGATTTGCCATTGGAATGGGCTGCTCAGGGAGGTGGTGGAGTCACCGTCCCTGGAGGTGTTCAAGAAAAGCCTGGCTGAGGCACTTAGTGCCATGGTCTGGTTGATTGGTTAGGGCTGGGTGCTAGGTTGGACTGGATGACCTTGGAGGTCTCTTCCAACCTGGTTGATTCTATGATTGATAAATGGATGCATTATAATTGAGGGAGAGTAAAAAGGAGCACAATTTTGCTATCAGGTTGAGGTGTACCAGCAGTTTCCTTCACTGATATCTATTTACATGTGAAGAGACAATTTGCTGTGTAGCACTGTTTTCTTTGGGTGTTTTTCCTGAATCTGTTTCAACATTATAGTCTAAGCTGATGTGCTCTTGATCTGCTTCTTAATTTCTTGTTTCAGTTCAGATTCTCATTAATTTGTGTCCAAGTTGAAAGACAAGACGTACTGGGAATATAAACTTCCTTAAAATACATTCATAAAGTAGAAGCAGTGGAGGATAAATTAGGCTAAGAGTAAGAAAGTCAATGGCTTGACAGACTAACAATGCAGATGGGTTGACTGCTCAGCTGTACACAGTACTGTAGAGTGACCTGTGAATAAAACTCCTAGAAGTGTCAACTAAATGTTGCTTTTCACATCAACATTGTTAGTGATTTAATAAATATGAAAAACTAATGACAAGTACTCATTGCAGAGTGTATGCATATCTAGCATCATTTTTTTGTTAGATGTTTTCTTCTAAATATGTCCTGAGTAGCAAGGGAAAAAAGTCAGTCCTATCTTGTTCTACCACTGCATTAAAGACAACTTCTCTCTGAAAAGTGTGTAGAACCATAGAATCAGTCAGGGTTGGAAGAGACCACAAGGATCATCTAGTTCCAACCTCCCTGTTGTGGCTGGGGACACTATACCCTAGAGCAGGCTGCCCACAGCCTCATCCAGCCTGCCCTTAAACGTCTCCAGGGATGTGGCCTCAACCACCTCCCTGGGCAACCCAGTCCAGGCTCTCACCACTCTCATGCTGAACAACTTCCTCCTCATGTCCAATCTGAATCTCCCCACCTCCAGCTTTGCTCCATTCCCCCCAGTCCTGTCACTCCCTGAGAGCCTAAAAAGTCCCTCCCCAGCTTTTTTGTAGGCCCCCTTCAGATACTGGAAGGCCACAATAAGGTCACCTCAGAGCCTCCTCTTCTCCAGACTGAACATCCTCAACTCTTTCAGTCTGTCCTCATAGGAGGGAATGCCTGCTGAGCATCCTCGTGGCCCTTCTCTGGACACGCTCCAGCACGTCCACATCCTTCTTGTCATAGGGGCTTCAGAACTGGATGCAGTACTGCAGGTGGGGTCTGACCAGAGCAGAGTAGAGGGGAGAATCACCTCCCTCAACCTGCTGGCCATACTTCTCCTGATGCAGCCCAGGCTCTGGTTGGCTTTCTGGGCTACCAGTGCACACTGCTGGCTCATGTTGAGCTTCTCATCCACCAGCACTCCCAAGTCCTTCTCCTCACGGTTGCTCTCCAGCCACTCACTGCCCAGCCTGGATTTGTGCTTGGGATTGCCTCAACCCAGCTACAGGGCCTTGCACTTGGTCTTGTTGAACCTCATGAGGTTGGCTTGTGCCCACCTCTCCAGCCTGTGCAGGTCCCTCTGGATGGTAACCCTGCCCTCCATCCTGTCTGCTGCACCACACAGCTTGGTGTCAATCTTTTTTTTCTGAACTATTTCTGATTCTTTAAAATGTTAGGTGCTGAGTAGTGACTTATTAGCTAACGATACAAATCTGGCAGTGTGTGCTACAAAAGGTAGCCAAACACAAATTAAACAAAATGAGACCTTCTCTGAATAAGCTTTTTTTCTGCGCTTTTCATTAGCACTCTATGTCTGTGGAAAGGGAATTTGGTTAAAAATGCAACTTCTATCATGGACACCACATTTGGTTATCATTCGTTCAACTAGCAAAAGAACTGTGTGTATGTGAATCATTTATTACACAAACATATTAATGCAAATATTGATGTTAGTACTGCGGCTGTGACATTTGCTTCCATTCAGTGACTGCTAGATGTCTAAAATCAGCAGGTTGTCTGTGCTGTAACTGCCATCCTTACCTTATTTTTAGTAGTTGTTGGTGTGACTGCTATAAGCCTGTATGTTACAGCTCTTCAAGGACATATTGAAAGGGTTCTGACTTGTAGAGTTTATGGAAAAATAAATGCGAACAACCAGCAATAGAACAAGGGGACACAGTCTCAAGTTGTGCTGAGGTAAGTATAGGCTGGATGTTAGCAGGAAGTTGTTGCCAGAGAGAGTGATTGGCATTGGAATGGGCTGCCCAGGGAGGTGGTGGAGTCACCGTCCCTGGAGGTGTTCAAGAAAAGCCTGGCTGAGGCACTTAGTGCCATGGTCTAGTTGACTGGCTAGGGCTGGGTGCTAGGTTGGACTGGATGATCTTGGAGGTCTCTTCCAACCTGGTTGATTCTATGATTCTATGAACCATTATTATGCCTTTTAACAGATCTTAGATTTAACGAGGACTGGCAGTCCATGTGCTGTTGTTTCCAAATCTGTACTTCTAAGTTTCTTTACTTGCTGATAACCTTGAAAGTATGATATACCTCTGGGAGGCAAGGCAACTCACACTTCAGAAGGTCTTGTAGGATTGGCAAACGAGTAGGGTTTTTTTGTTGCTTGGTTGTTTTATTGCAATATTAGCAAAAGTGTTTGTGAGGAAAGGGGGGCAAAGTGAGAACTGAGTATTGAAATGGTTTGTGCAGAAAAGCCTGATAAGTAGCTGGCAGAAGATGTAAATTAAGCTTTATGTTGATACAGTTTCTGACAATTAGCAGCTTCACAATGGTTAGAAAGTGAAAATGTAAAATACTTCTCCTCCTCCCTGCAAGCCCTCTCGAAGAAATGTCAGTATTGTTTAAGTCTCACTCCTGTTTGCAAGTGTCTCTCCTCTCCTAGTGTTGTGTAAAATAATTAAAATAATTTGTTGGTTTTCCTTTTTTTTTTTTTTTTTGCTTTTAACAAAGCTACAAGATTATGTAATATAATAAAATGCCACTTAGGGATACTACTGTCTTGCATCAAGAGGAAACAAAGAATTATGTTTTCAATTACAATTAAGTCGATGCTAGCATCATTTTTATATACTCTCTGTTATTTTCAGCAAGTTAAGAGCAAATAAAATATTTAGGATTTGAGGAGCTTTTAATGCTCCCAAGATGGAACCAAGTTTATATTTTGCAATATGTAAAATGGGAAACTAAATTTCAGAGCCTTTCTAGTTTTATTTCTTATAGCAGATTTCCAGGTTTTTCTCTTTGTATCTCTGACCATAGTGATAACACCACAGCACTAATAATGAGTCAAAGTGAATTTCCACATGTAATGATTGTTTCCTCCTGCCAAATTTCTTTCCTCCTTTTGGTGTAAGAGATGTTCCAGCTAATTCATTGTTTTAAGTGCAAAACTAGACCTGACAGACTGGCATGATGAAAAATGTTCTGTTTCACAATGTGGTCTGTGTCCCCAACGTCAATGGCTCAGTTAAACAGTCGAATTTCAGAGATTTCCACTTTGATACAAATAATAGTGGAACACCTTATTGCTTTTGTACAGCAGCCATTGTTATTACATTGCTGTGTCACTGGTATCCAGTTGGAAAAACAGCCTGGTGATATATGTTTATGTATATTTTGCAAATGAAGATGCCAGTTCATATGCATAGACACAAGGTAGGGAGATTAAAACCCCAAACTCTTGAAAAGAACTGTGCACCCTGTATGCACTCCCAGTACTGTCCTCAAGATTCATTTATGTGTTTGTACTGTTTGCTGGTGAGTCATACTTTTTCCAAGACTGGTGAGAAACTCAGCCAAACAAGAGCTTGACAGTCTGTAGTTTAGATTATCGTGTGCCCTTTAGAATCTTCTGAGATGCAGTGCCAAAACAAATCTAACCTTCCATCAGAGAGGCTTACAAACAGCAGCCCCAGCTCTGCTGGCGTCCTGGTTCTCTCTGGCTCTGACGTCCTCCTAGCCTGAAACAAGTGAATTGACTGCAGGGAAATGATCCAGGGCAGCCAGCTTGAATTAAATCCTGCTCAACTGATTGAAAAGCAGTAGTTTGAATGTCCTGAGATCCCTTCTGAGAGGGGAGAAAGAAGAACTAGATTTGGTTGTCTCTACTTTGTGGATAGATTTATTAAAGATATGGTTCTCTCATGCTCCAATGTTTCTACTTCTTGCATTCCTAATTCCTGTGATTCTAAATTCTCCAATTTAAGGTATTCTTCTTGGTTCTCATTAGTTAAAGTTTAAATACGTTCTTTTTTGGGTCTACCATAATGCTTAATGATTTGCAGGGATTTTGCTGTACCTTCTAATTTGTTTTCTACGTGTCTCTGCACGATGAGCTCAGAGTCACAATGGCAGGTAGCAATTTCAAAGTCAGGATAGTTTCTTTATATTAGGAAGTGTTTGAACTGTAAATAAAACTGCTATGAAATGGAGCAATCCATAACAGGCAACCATCTCTGACTGTTATGAGAATGATGGCCCTAGACCTGCAAATGTGTGGAATTTACCAAAAAAAGTCACCTGAAGATTATTTTGATGGATCCTCTAGAAAGAAACATAGGACACAAATTAGGTAAAGAAACTTTGTGTGTATGTTGTATTGTTGCAGTGTATGATGAACTCCTGCTCCTCCTCTGCACAACATTGAGAATCCAAAACCTATTTAAAACTGGCACCATCTTCAAAGGTATCATGGGGGCTGTATGTCACTTAAATTCCAATGCAAGAGACAAATTCACTGAAAGAAGGCAGAAAATAACAAAGACATTTGAAGGATGAAGGTGCTGAAGCGCTGCAACTAGCTGGGAAAACGCTAACGGTCTATTAGGCACAGGCCTCGAAAAGCACTTGCTACACAAATCTACACTGAAATAAATCACAGTAGCTAAACTCTAACTGGGGGGGTTTAAAATAATTTGTCACCATAATAGTGGCTTTATCGGGCTGCTTCACCCCACTGGTTTGCAACCAACAGCACCGAATGACTGCAGTGGCAAACCTTTGAATGGACATCTTCCAGTCTTGCACACATTCAGTCATGCTTTCAAGTTAAGCTACAGATTTGGACCTCTTTGCAATTAGAGAAATCTATAAATGTGCTTGGCACTTAAAAAAAACATCTGTATCAATACCTTTGTTCTGAAATTGGCAGTCAATATTTGAATCAGACATTGTGGTGGTTTGGGTGTTACCCACCCCCCCTTAAACTTTGGAAATCACCCAGACTAGACTCAGACAGCGCTGGAAATTTGAATGAAGCTTATATTTACAGCTTAGCACAATATACAAGCAGCTATTTATAGTATATACATTTATATACAGAAATATATAAGGTAAAAGGTAATACAAACCCACAACACCCTTCCCAGAAACCTGAGTCCCCAGGAGGGGTGCCCCAAGGAAGAATGGAGGATCGGCCAGGGGGGTTAGGAAGCAAGTGGATTAATCAGAGAGACAGAGGGTGAGGTTAGAGAGAAATGCAGCCCACAGCCCAGACAAAGAGAGACTCCTTTATCTGTGTTTGGATTCTTGCTCTTATGCCTCTCAGCAAGCCTATGAGTGAAGTAGACATCACCATTGTTTCTCTCTCACAGCCTGTGTTTTAATCCTTCTCACCAAAACATTCTAGCTGGCTTCCAACTAGCACAGACATCTTTATCTCTGAGATATGGAATCACGTTGAAGATGTGTCCTGCAGTGATATTTCAGTCAGCTATTTATTTTTTCCAATACAAATGTGTGTTTTCCTAGGCTCATGGACTACCGTGTTGCTGTGTGTTTATGGTGCGTATTAAAACAGATCCTGAATACCTGTTTGAGGCCTCTAGGCGCTATCACAAATTAAACACATTGTCAGATTTGACATCAGGAAGGGTTTTTCTTTAGGATAGTTCAGTGAAGATTGTAATGGGGTGTTGATTTTTTGTGGTTTTTTTGTTTGTTTGGGTTTTTTTGGGGGGTTTCTTTTTTTTTTGTTGAGTTGATTTTGTTGGGTTTGTTTGTTTTTTGTTTGTGTGTTTGGGTTTTTTGTGGTTTTTGTTTGGTTTAGGTTTTTTTTGGTGGGGATTGGGGTTTTGTTCTTCTCTTGTGTGATGGTAAGAGTAGAAAGGTAAGAAGGTAAGGTAAGAAAGTATCTGGATTCTTTCTACAACTGCTAGCAGAAATCTGAACCTGTTGTATCTTCCCATATTTCAGCCTACTACTACTATTATCTATCAGTACCCCCAGGTCCCTTTCTGCCTGGCTGCTCTCCAGCCACTCTGTCCCCAGCCTGTAGTGCTGCTTGGGGTTGTTGTGGCCAAAGTGCAGAACCCTGCACTTGGCCTTGTTGAATCTCATCCCATTGGCCTCTGCCCACCCATCCAGCCTGTCCAGGTCCCTCTGCAGGGCTCTCTTACCCTCCAGCAGATCGACACCTGTGTTTCTGTCTTCTTCAATAATTAATATGTCAAAATCTGAGTAAATAAGAACTCTTTTCTGCAAACGTAGATGGTCATTTGGCTAATGTCTGTGGTATCTGACTGAAAGCTCAATAAACTAAATGGAAGAATTCCTGCTCACTTGATGGGCTTTAAAATTTCTGTTCATTTCTACCACAGGAGTGTTTCATTAAATGCAGATCCACGTCTATTTTATAAAGCTTAAATTCATCTGGGTCAGAGCACTATAAAGAAATCAGTTAAGGAACAATTTGGGCTTCTATGTCCTTCCGCTGGAAGTAAATGAGCTTTGATAGGCTGAGCATCATTTCTGTGGCAAACTGCGCTGTTGACAAACCTCTCTGAGATATCTCAGCTCACTAGACATAAAAGATGACTGCTCAATTCCTTTTGTGAACAGTCATTGAAAAGTCAGAAAAGTGTTAGAGGTTGTTATGCCTCACCCCCACAACACAACAAAGGTCAGAGTGACCCTCAGGTAAAACTTAGCTCTCAGTTATATTTTTTCATCTGCTTCACCTGACATTACCACTGAGCTTGAAAAAAGGTGATCAGATTTAGAAAGGGTACTCATTCCTGGAAGCTGAGCCAGGTGGGGATTGGTCTCTTCTCCCAGCAACCAGCAACAGAACAAGGGGACACAGTCTCAAGTTGTGCCAGGGGAAGTATATGCTGGATGTTAGGAGGAAGTTCTTGACAGAGAGAGTGATTTGCCATTGGAATGGGCTGCCCAGGGAGGTGGTGGAATCATTGTCCCTGGAGGTGCTCAATAAAAGCCTGGATGAGGCACTTAGTGCCATGGTCTAGATGACTGGATAGGGCTGGGTGATATATTGGACTAGATGATTCTTGGACATCTCTTCCAACCTGGTTGATTCTGTGATTCCGTGAAAGAGCCATGAGGCACAATAAATCTTTCATAGTATTTGTTTAATACTGGGGGTCAGAATGGTCAGATTGACCAACAGAAAGACCCTGCATGTATTTCTTCCCATGTTAGGCCTCATATCTGTCCAGTTCTAGAACTGTGTTGAATCTAATCACATTATGGGAGCTTTTGTTTCATGCAACAAAAGTTATGCTTCAGTTGCATTAAATCCATCTAGAAGATGCATTAGATGATCTTTTTTTCTCTTGGATCAACTCTTTCATGTGGATAAGAGGATCACCAAGGTAGCACTGTAGTAGTCACTGTAAGAGGGCCTCTCCACAACTGTGTAAGGACTTAAGATTGTCTAAAATACAGACACAGCACCTTGAGCCTCCAGCAGGATGATGGTAATAGGCAGTGCTTTACAGCCTCAGTTATTAAGGTGGGTTTTCTTACTGTTCTGTTTGGCAATTTGTGGAAGCAGCCTGACTGATTTCCTAGGAAATCAGAACCTGTTTCTTTGGATGTGAGAGCACTAAGTATTTGTATCTAATGCTGTCTTCACGAACACATATTGCTGCTTTCCTCCATGCTTAGTTCAGTCACATCATCAAAAATTCTATTTGCAATGATTTTTATTAATTATATCCCTGTTTGACAAAACTCCAGAGGGGTTATAAGGATAAATGATCCATTAGAGACATTATGAAGCATTCAGTAGTACCTTCAGTCTACATCTTACTAAGAGACCTCTGAGTCTTCCTGCAAATTCTAAAGCCTAAAAATAGTCCTAGAGCTTGTGCTCTGCTTTCCGCTTCCACTGGTATGCACAAGGGATTGCATCAGGCCTGGAGAAAGGAGTCCAGACCTGTAATGGTCAAATACATAACCACAGAAATCACAGAATTGTAGAATAGCTTAGGTTGGAAGGGACCCCAGAGATCATCTACTCCAACCTCCCTGCCATAGGTAGCATGACAGATCTCTGGACACACTGCATGCCTTCCTTCACTGCATTCCATTGCACTTCTGGGTTCAGATGGGCTTGCTCAGAACTGCAGATCTCCATTATTGATTTTATTGTTACAATCACCATCAAAGTTCTATATCTATATCTGAAATGGACTTCATTACCGATATAGAATGCTGTGATTATGGGTACCTTTGTGCAGCCATACCATGTTCTTCAGTGGGAAGGAGAATAGTGCAGAATATTCAACAGGAAGCCCAGATGCCAGGAATCCTGCAGTTCTGATGGTGTTTGTTGGACACTTCAATAACTGGAAACTGTGATGCTAATAATTACTTTTATAAATTTTATTAGTTCTATATTAATAGAATTTCTACTTAAATGCTTTAAATACCAAACTGACGATAATAGAAGTACTTGGGAGTAGTCTGGCTTGTTTCATTTATCAGCAGAAAGAAAGCCTTCCACGTAATAGTCTGAGGGCTATAATGTGTATTGGAGTTATGGTATAACTCTTAGGTACTGTCTGAATAAGGAATTGACTAAAGAACCTACTTTATTTTTCTGGAGAAAACCATGTTATTTTATTACCTAAGGAATAAAGATTTACCTCCAGCTCTATTCCTTTTCTTGACAAAACTCCCTTAAGACAGCTAAATTATTTTGATGAAATGATTCTCATTATAAAAATCTCATTTGCTTCAAGTGAAACCTGCACTAGTGCCTCGCTATGGCAGCCTGTAAAAGGAAACCTTTCTGGTGTGCAGCTGGTGAAGGCTCCATTTTTGATAGTTACTAGAGATGTGCCTTGTGGGCTGGATAGGAGGAGTTTGTCCCTGGTAAAGTGTTTTCTGTACTTTTGTCAGTCTTGAAATACTTTTAGAAAACAGCATTTCACATCTCCTTCAAATTGCTTCTCTTTCCTGAAGCAGAATGAAACATTTGCACAGCAGTTCCTGCCATCAAAAGTATTTTCCCCAGGAACAGTGACACTGAGCCTATCTGTAAGTATATGTTACGTGATGAGATATTGTGATGGGTTGGGTGCTACCTGCCCCACACACACTTTGGAAATCACCCAGACTAGACTCAGCCAGCTCTGGAAATTTGAATGAAGCTTATATTTACAGCTTGGCACAGTATACAATAAGATATTTACACTATATACAGAAATATACAAGGTAAAAGGTAATACAGAAACACAATGGCACTCCCAGAAACCTGAGTCCCCAGGAGGGGATCCCAACCGCCCCTTCACCTTCCCCCTGCCCCTCTAAACCTTACCCCTGTCCCAGGGAAGAATGGAGGTTTGGCCAGGGAGTTAGGAAGCAAAGTAGATTAGTCAAAGAAAGGGCAGAGAGGGGTGAGGTTAGAGATGCAGCCCAGCCAGTTCCCCAGCAGAAGACGTTGTGCCTTATCTATGTTTTGATTCTTGGTTTTATACATCTCAGCAAGCCAATGAATGAGGTAGACATCACCATTGTTTTCCTTCCACAGCCCTTCCGTCTCGCCAAAACATTCTAGCTAGGCTCAAACTAGCACAGATATTGAAAAATGCTTAGCAAATAATCTTGCTAAAAATTAAGTCAACCTCTGACCTTCAAAATGTTTTTACAGGCTTCGTAAGAAACTGTAATTAAAACAGTATTGTCATCGTAGCACTGACTCACAGTGTAGCCTTGGGCAAATCAGCTTACAGTAGTCTCTCTTCTGAAACAACATTCTAAAACTGCCATTAGATGGTTCCATATGTACTATCAGATTCCCCATTTTAAGTGTTCTTTCTTTATAATAAGGAGTAAGCCTGGAGAAGAGGAGGCTCAGGGGTGACCTCATTGATGTCTACAACTACCTGAAGGGAGGCTGTAGCCAGGTGGGAGTTGGTCTCTTCTGCCAGGCAACCAGCATCAGAACAAGGGGACACAGTCTCAAGTTGTGCCAGGGTAGGTCTAGGCTGGATGTTAGGAGGAAGTTGTTGCCAGAGAGAGTGATTGGCATTGGAATGGGCTGCCCAGGGAGGTGGTGGAGTTGCCGTCCCTGGAGGTGTTCAAGAAAAGTCTGGCTGAGGCACTTAGTGCCATGGTCTAGTTGATTGGATAGGGATGGGTGCTAGGTTGGCCTGGATGATCTTGGAGGTCTCTTCCAACCTGGTTGATTCTATGATTCTATGAGTCTATGAAATTATTTTCCCTCTTGTTGAGCTTAGCTTGAGATTCTGAAGCCCTGTTGAATGCTTTCTTTGCATGCAGCAGCTGTAATTTGGAGAGATCTGATTAGAAAGCAGCAAAACACAGTTTAATAGTCCCAGCTTTACATGTGATATTTCTTAGCTCTATGACAGTTGTGCCACCCAGCTGTCCTTGGCTGGTCTATAATTGGTGAGCTCCTGGTTGTACATGAGAAGGAAGTCAGTCCTCCTTGGTGCAATATTTGCAATTGCAATCCTGAGAAGTTCTCACCTGCATCCTATAAATTAGATTCTGTAAGCAGAGATGTAGCTGTAATTCCTGTTAGGAGCATGTAAGAATGTGTTTCCCCTACGTGCGGGGAAATGGCCCTTTAAATCTGCAGCAAAAAATTAGCAGAACTCTTGTCACCTTCTTTCATAGGAGCATAAGGGTGATTAAGGGATGGGACCACATGGCTTATGAGGAAAGGCTGAGAGATCTGGGGGGTTTTAGGCTGGAGAGAAGACTGAGAGGGGATCTAGTATATATAAATACATGAGGGCCGAGTGTCATGAAGGAAGGGACAGGGACAGCCTCTTCTCACTTGCACTCTGTGATAGGACAAGGGGCAGTAGATGTAAACTACAGCACAGAAAGTGCCACCTCAACATGAGGAAGAGCTTTACTGTAAGGGTGCTGGAACAGGCTCCCCAGAGAGGTTGTGAAGTTTTCTCTGGAGACTTTCAAGACCCGTCCAGATGCGTTCCTGTGTGACCTGCACTAGATTATATGGTCCTACTCTGGCAGGGGAGGTGGGCCTGAAGATCTCCAGAGGTCACTTCCAACCCCTGACCTCCTGAGGTCCTGTGATAAGAAAAATTGTCTGTCTCAGATGAAAGCATGATCTAACCCCTCATCTGGCCTTTCTCTGTCAGCTGCTGAAAGCGAATGCCTGGGATGAGGCCAGCACAGGATGACTTTTCTCTCACGCACTCCACCAGTTTCCTGTGATTTGTAGCTTAGTGCCAGGTGTGGTATCTTTGTATTTAATTCCACCCCAGGGATTTTCCACTTATAAATTTATTCAGGCACTGCATGAAGCAAGACAAGCCTCTAGCTTTCACAATACCCTGTGCATTGTGTGAAGCTATGTGCTTCAGCTAATTTTGTGTTATTCTTCCTTGCTTTGCTTTTAGGAACCCAGTGAAGAGTCATTCCCTATTCGTTTTCATGCCAATTGTTTTGCCCTAAAAATCTTCTGCTTCTAAAAGACGTGAAGTTCCCACCTCATGCAACAGTATTTTCTGCAGTCAGCTGTCTGCTTTGGTGAGACAGGTGCCTGCCTTCCAAAGCTCTAGCTAGTCTCTCTAGGTTGCTGTAACAGTCGATATTTTCCATGTCTGGAGAAGTAAAAAGTATTAGAAACTTCTTTGCTACATTCTAGTCTTTAAAAAAACCAGAAACTGCACTTTTCTTGGTGTTTGAAAACTGCCTGTCAGGTTGTTGTGCAGGCAGACACAGGTATGCCCAGAACTGGTTTTGAAAGCCAGGGCAGGTCTTCACTGTGTGTGAGGGTCTTGATGTCACTGCATTACCAGAACATTAAAAACCAAAACCAAACCAAAACAAAAATCTATCATCTAACCTAGCTAGTCTGCTTGGTGATGATTAATTTTAGCAAAACCTGTTAGTGTTCCCATGAAAGATTCCAGAGCTCCCTGAGTCATTGCGGGCACTGGAAAACATTGTGGGTTTACTTAAAAAAAAACCCCAACACACTGGACAACAAACTTACAACAAGCATGAAAAACACCTCAGGTCACCAGTGAGTTAGCCAACAAGATTAACAATTACTGTGCAGCAAGATTCCGTGCTCCAGGGTAGAGCTCACCTGCATTAGAAAAGCTAAAGTAGTTTAACAAACTAGTGGTGATGATTCCACATCTCTCAGCTAGCTGGTAAACACTTAACTAGGGTTAAAACAATCATGTTATGATTTCAGTTGGAATGTTGTTGGAGCCATCAGAGATAACTGAACTACACTGTTCTCAATCAGGAATAGTAGGCAGAGATTTCAGCAAGGGAATCATGTATTGTCCCGGGTTAGGGTGGATCCCTCCCCTGGTAGAATAAACTCACCACAACACAGGTTTTGTTTTGGAAAGTCAGGAGAAAATGAAATTGTATTTTTTATAGTTTAAGTATAACAGTATAAAGAGACAGAAACAACTAGAGAAAAAAAATACAATAACCTTAAGGAGGATGGGGAAGGGGTCAAGCAGCGGCGAAGCAGCAAAAGCAGCAGCAGCCGAAACAGCAGCCAGGGAAGACAGCAGGCAGGCGCAGCTCAAGCAGCAGAAGCCAGCAAGGGGGAAGAACAAGCTGTGCTTCTAGACATAAAGTTCTTGATGCTCCAATGAAATGATATTAACTTATCAATTGTGGCCACTATATGGCCTGTCCCTGGAATGTTCACCTCTCCCCTATGTCTCAGCTAGAAAATCAGCTTAAACGGCCACATGTATGCAGTGCCCTTCAGAGACCTTCAGAGAGCAAGCAACAGATTTGCTTAGAAACAGATTTCCTGTGAACAGGTAGGGGCACCCAGCACCGTTTCAGGGTGCTTTGTGAAAGCTGTAAGTGCCTTAATTGTCAATTCAGTCTGTAGGGAACTCTTTTATTTAGAATACCTACACACATTTTTAGTGAAATAGAAGAACCCAAACATTTCTAATGGCAGTTATCAAGGCTACAGTCTTTGGACTGAACTTGACATGAATTTAACCTTAGCCTCAATTTGCTGGCAATTTGCTATCTGTGTGGCAGAATGGATAAAAACAGACCCTCTGTTTTTCTCTTTTGTGCTTTTGCTTGTTTGTTTGATTTGGTTTGTTGGTTGATTTTTTTTTAAGGCTTTTGCTGTATAAAAGCTTACATAGAACTTTGTAGTGCTGGTGTTATGGTTACAAACCAAATTCAATGATAGTAGCTCTTTGCCATGATAATAGCTCTCTGGTGTTGTGACTTGCTTTTAAACTGGGAGGTGAGTGGAAATCTCCTGGAGCTCTAATGGATAGGGCCAGGTGTGTAGAGTGCTGCTCAAGTATGAGGAAGCAAGTGCTGAGTGGTGACAGGGTTGTGGAGATCCAAGAGGTGAATATGTCCTAACTGCTGTGCAATTAGATGTCAGCAGGATGTCATGTAGAACACCAGGGCCACGTGTTCTAGTATGAACTAGAGCACCCCTGCAAAGTTGTCCCAGAGAGCAGAAGAGCACTGAATATGGTACTACTTTCTACTGAGGAGAGGTGGCTTTGAAAGTAAGAAGCTTGCCAAGACCATAAACACAATCTGATTTTTACTTTTCTGTCACACAGAGTGGAAAACCTGTTTGGTCTGGTTAGTGGGAGCTATATACTTGCTTCTCTGCTTGAATTACAAAAAAATATAATCTGCTATAAAAATTATAATCAGCCTAGGGTCTCAAGGCTTCTCCTTCAGCTCAAGATGTAAAGTCATGGGGCTTTAACCCTGTATGCCCAGAAGTTTCAGTTCTCAGTATTAGCAAAGATTGTTGTTACCCTGCTGGACATGTAGAGCAGCTGAAATGTGGCCTCAATCTGTCACGGGGGTAAATTCTTATCTCTACTCTCTTAAAGAATATGAAATATTTCTGAAATTCAAGAAGTTGGCAAAATTTGCCAGAGTGGTAAGTGTGTGGATGGTGCTCAAGTCTGCCTGCAGGAATGTTAAACCAGCAGACTGGCAAGAAGCTTCTCACTAGCAAATCAAAGCAACAAAATACTGCATTTGTTTGAGGCTTTGGAAAAACATGTAATGTATAGATGATAATTTGCCTTCTAAGTGGGGAATTTATCTCTGGTTTTGTGTCACCTCGTGAACATCTGACAAAATCTGAATGCTGAGTGATAAACTTAAAAGTTGCTGCCAGCCCCAGAAATTCTTACACAAATCAAAGACTTTTATTTCTCTGAAGTGGGTTGTGTGAAATTACCATATGCTAGAAGCAGAGCCCATTCCTGTGACGTGTGAAAAGGTATAAGCCACTGTAAGAGCCTATAGAAATAAGCTTGAGTATTTCATGTGCTTAGCTAGAAGTCTTCTGAGGCTTGAAGCTGCTGTGTTAATGTTGCCATTTGGAAGAATAAAGAGGTGTGTGTGGGGGGTACTGTTGTGGTTTTTTTTCCCTGTTTGTATTTTTTTTTTTGTTTTGGGTTTTTTTGTGTTTGATTTTTTTTTTCTTAAGCTATTGCAGCTTTTCACATATCCTCTAAAAATTAGGTTGCATTTTAAGTGCAGAAACAGTGGGAAAGAATGGCAAGGAACTTAATCATAGAATCATAAAATCAACCAGGTTGGAAGAGACCTACAAGATCATCCAGTCCAACCTAGCACTCAACCCTGTCCAGTCAACTAGACCATGGCACTAAGTGCCTCAGCCAGGCTTTTCTTGAACACCCCCAGGGCTGGTGACTCCACCACCTCCCTGGGCAGCCCATTCCAATGCCAATCACTCTCTCTGTCAAGAACTTCCTCCTAATACCAAGTCTATTCCTCCCCTCGCACAACTTGAGACTGTGTCCCCTTGTTCTGTTGCTGGTTGCCTGGGAGAAGAGACCAACCCCCACCTGGCTACAGCCTCCCTTCAGGTAGTTGTAGACAGCAATGAGGTCACCCCTGAGCCTCCTCTTCTCCAGGCTAAACACCCCCAGCTCCCTCAGCCTCTCCTCATAGGGTTTGTGTTCCAGGCCCCTCACCAGCTTTGTTGCCCTTCTCTGGACATGTTCCAGCACCTCAACATCTCTCTTGAATTGAGGAGCTCAGAACTGGACACAGGACTCAAGCTGTGGCCTGACCAGTGCTGAGTACAGGAGAAGAATAACCTCCCTTGTCCTACTGCCCACACTGTTCTTGATGCAGGCCAGGATGCCATTGGCTCCCTTGGCCACCTGGGCACACTGCTGGCTCATGTTCAGCTGCTATCTACCAGTACCCCCAGGTCCCTTTCTTCCTGGCTGCTCTCCAGCCACTCAGTCCCCAGCCTGCAGCGCTGCTTGGGGTTGTTGTGGCCAAAGTGCAGAACCCTGCACTTGGCCTTGTTAAATCTCATCCCATTGGCCCCTGCCCACCCATCCAGCCTGTCAAGGTCCCTCTGCAGGGCTCTCCTACCCTCCAACAACTCATTTTACAGTCCTCTGTGTTCTATGTATAAAGAGGATTTAATGTATGTTAATCAATAAAATGAATTCTTCCACTGACTACTCAGTGATCATTTTCCTCACTGACGCAACACTAAAATAGTATGTCCTGAATATTAGAACAAAATATTCAAGTACTGTTTCATCAGCTACTTAGATTTCTTTTAATAAAAACTGAACTAGAGATGAATAATCTGAGTTGATTCTAATTCAATTCTAATTTGCACAGCCTTCTGTTTTGCTTCTCCTGTCAGTTTTGTGGATTTTATGAGAATAGACATGTCAAGTCAGATACTAAGATCTAGTTTTGGTTATATAAAAAGGATAATTTAGATGTTAGATGTAAGAATGTAACATTGAAGTTGAAAATATCTTGGTAGCCATTAAAAATATCCATGAGATACTGTTTTAAACAGAACCTGCTTTTCTGGGATAGCTGCTGTAATTCTGACATGAAGTTAATCAGATACTTTAATTTTAGGTGAATATGATTATGAAAGTGAATATCAGGAACAATAATGAGAAGATTGTGTATCTTCTGCAGTGGCAGAGTTATAGCAGCAGAAATGTGTTTCCTTGGTTTTTTAAAGTGGAATTATTTTGCATTTCCTTTTTTCCCAATACTTTATTTTTTTTTTTTAGTCAAACCTGAATCCTGCTTTTCCTAGAGGAGAAGCACCTGATTGACAGCAGCTGCTACTGCTGGGAGTATCTCTTGACATGGCTAATGGTGTGGTCACAATAATCCCTGCTAGTCTGGCATTAGGACTGCTGAATTATCACTCAAATCCTTGGTCTTGTGATTGGTACTGTTGCAGTAACCAGAGCTGCATACTGATACCTTATAATCTTTATTTGCAGTTACTGTCACACAAACACCACCACCCCCTCCCCAAGAATGGGTTGATTGTAAAACAGAATGCAGAAGCACATGCAGGGATGGCAGAAACTCTTGTCTCTAAGACAGGGTTTTGTAGCAAAGAGAGAAATGGAGGCAAAAAGGGCAGGGCTAGGACAATGTAAAGCTGAGGCAGACCCAGGCAGAAAGTGACGGAGAAAGCATCGTGTACCCTTGCTTTGGAGTCTAGCACTGATGTGCCACTAGAAAAGGGTCTCACCCCCTCTAGTGGCTTGCATTCCTACTTGGTTTTGCTAATAACACATACAAGTAAATGAGCGTGTATAACTGAAGTAGTGCCTCCCAAAGATAAGTTGGGAATCTCCTTTAGCTTAACGTTTCTGGTATTTTCAAGTACTTTTTTTTTAGCACTGAAAAATGGCAGCGCGTTTTGTAAGTATTGATTAAATCTAAATCAAGTTAGCCATCTTCATGCTTCGTCCAAGTTTTGTCATAGACATTTCCTCCACATCAATGCAGCCCAGGTTTAGGCGAGTGTTCGCAGCTCTCCACGTCAAACCAGGGCTTTACGCGTCTGGGCTGCGCCTGCGAGCGCTCCGTGCTCGCCGGCACACGTTATGTAAGCAGGGGCAGCCTCTTCTCGCTGCTGCCATCATGTGGACACAAGGCATCACTGCACCAGCGCTCGAGTGGAACTTTCTCTTCCCCTTTGTATCAGATCCAAGTCCCAGTAAAGCCAACTTTGCTTACTCGTACATCTGATTCTGACGGCGCTTTCAGAGACCTCTCCTTTCTACCTGCAATCCTGAAAAATAGTATGTTCTCTAAAACCTTACATAAGAATATTAGCCATTTTTTCCATAGTTTATTTGAGTCATTATGTGAGGGTATCACAGTATCACAGTATCACAGTATTATTAGGATTGGAAGAGACCTCACAGATCATCAAGTCCAACCCTTTACCACAGAGTTCAAGGCTAGACCATGGCACCAAGTGCCACGTCCAATCTTGCCTTGAACAGCTCCAGGAACAGCGACTCCACCACCTCCCCAGGCAGCCCATTCCAGTGTCCAATGACTCTCTCAGTGAAGAACTTTCTCCTCACCTCGAGCCTAAATCTCCCCTGGCACAGCCTGAGGCTGTGTCCTCTCATTCTGGTGCTGGCCACCTGAGAGAAGAGAGCAACCTTCTCCTGGCCACAACCACCCTTCAGGTAGTTGTAGACAGCAATAAGGTCACCCCTGAGCGTCCTCTTCTCCAGGCTAAACAATCCCAGCTCCCTCAGCCTCTCCTCGTAGGGCCTGTGCTCAAGGCCTCTCACCAGCCTCATCGCCCTTCTCTGGACACGCTCAAGCATCTCAATGTCCCTCCTAAACTGGGGGGCCCAGAAATGAACACAGTACTCAAGGTGTGGTCTAACCAGTGCAGAGTACAGGGGCAGAATGACCTCCCTGCTCCTGCTGACCACACCATTCCTGATGATGATATAATTATACTTATCATGTGTGACATAATGTAGGCTGAAGTACTCAAACTTTGTAACTGCTAGAACTGAAGTTGTGTTCACAACTGCATTCAGAGATTTCTGTGGGTCATGTTTGTTTTATGAGCAATATTTTTCTCTTTGTGGCTTTGTGTAGTCTTAGGTGCTATTTGACTTCCACTTTTCAGTGTTGTGATGGTTTGGGAGTTATCCACCCTCCCCCACTTAAGAAAATCACCAGACTAGACTCAGACATCTGGAAGTTAAAGAATGAAGCTTTATTTACAGCTTAGCACAATATACAAGCATATATATATATGAATGTATATGCTGTATCTATATATACAAATTAAAAGTAATACAGAAACACTTAAAAAATGAAGCTTTATTTACAGCTTAGCACAATATACAAGCATATATATATATGAATGTATATGCTGTATCTATACATACAAATTAAATGTAATACAGAAACACTTAAAAAATGAAGCTTTATTTACAGCTTAGCACAATATACAAGCATATATATATATTAATGTATATGCTGTATCTATATATACAAATTAAAAGTAATACAGAAACACTTAAAAAACCGAAGCTTTATTTACAGCTTAGCACAATATACAAGCATATTTATATGAATGTATATGCTGTATCTATATATACAAACGGTTATATACAAATTAAAAGTAATACAGAAACACAATACCCCTCCCAGAAAAAAATCAAAGTCCCCAGGAGGGCTCCCAAACCCCCCTTCCCCCTCCCTCTTTCCCTCCCTTCAGAAATAACCAGATCAACCCACATATATCTCACATGATAAATCTGGAAATCTGAGGTGGACCATAAGGCTCAAGTCAGCAGATGTCCCCAAACGGATGTGCACTTGTCACAGCCACAAGCAGGGGTTGTATGTGCCTGTGTAAGCAGAAATAAGAGAGGTTTGTGGGCACATACTGATGAGAAGTAGCAGAGCCCTGAGTAAGATGGGAAGAAAACTTTTGTTTAAAGGCTATCTCTTAAATCAAAAAAGCCACCTTTCCTGCTCATTTTCTGCTTGGTTCAACATAATGGGACTCAATATGATCTTTATATAAAATAACATTGCTTCAAATCACCTCTCTGATGAAAGCAATTTGCAGTCATAAAAGGGCTAAATGGGTCTAAAAAGAGTGGGCATCAGCGTTTAAAATTCAGTACTTCTATCAAAATACAAATATTAAATCTGTACCTGCTATCTGTGTTTAATTTCCTTATTATCAGAACTACCTGAAGGGACATTGTAGCCAGGTGGGGGGTGGCCTCTTCTCCCAGGTAACCAGCAATAGAACAAGAGCACACAGTCTCAAGTTGTGCCAGGGTAGGTATAGGCTGGATGTTAGGAAGAAGTTCTTCACAGAGAGAGTGATTTGCCATTGGAATGGGCTGCCCAGGGAGGTGGTGGAGGCACCGTCCCTGGGGGTCTTCAAGAAAAGCCTGGCTGAGGCACTTAGTGCCATGGTCTAGTTGATTGGTTAGGGCTGGGTGCTAGGTTGGACTGCATGATCTTGGAGGTCTCTTCCAACCTGTTTGATTCTATGTGGATTCTAAGCCCTCTCCCAGCTCATGTGCTTGAATTGCTTCTCCACACATTTCTAGAAGTGGCAGAATTGTTTGTGGTAGTCACTTATGACCAGACTTCTGCCTTCACAAACCCCAGAAAGCATAAAATGACTGGTTGCTGCCTTTTGCCATTTCTTTTGCATTTTGTGGAGCACACAAAATAAGCAGGAAGTCTCAGTTTGCTACTGATATTATTAATGTAATGCTGTTCCCATTACCTGCCTTCATATAGTGTGTGTGGGAAGCGAAAGGTTTGTTCATAAATAAGAATCACTTTTAAATGCAAATATAGCTTGTCTTTTTTTTTTCTTTTTAAAGAATGTAAATATATGCTGAACACATCAGCAGAACATTGATTTTTGTAATCAAAATGAAGCTTCACAGGTATTTTTTTCTGTACTGCAGATAGGTTCCTAGCTCTAATGTAGCCATTGGTACTGAGTCAAGCATGTTTAGTTATGGTAAGAAGCATAACATTTGCCATGACATAAAGCACATGCTTGACATTGGAATGGGCTGCCCAGGGAGGTGGTGGAGTCACCATCCCTGGAAGTGTTCAAGAAAAGACTGGATGAGGCACTTAGTGCCATGATCTAGTTGGTTGGACAGGGCTGGGTGCTAGGTTGGACTGGATGACCTTGGAGGTCTCTTCCAACCTGGTCAATTCTATGACTGTGGAAGCCCCAGGTTTCAGTATGCGTGTCCACACACTGATCAGAATTCTGGCATTGAAGCCCATGGTTTTTGTTTTCTTTGACTTTATGGCATTTCATTATCAAATGTTATTATCTGAACATAGTGTGTCTTTATGGAGACATCTCCTCTCAGGAAGAATCTAAGAACAGTGCTCCTTTTTCAGCTGCAACGCAAAGAGAAGGTGTGGCACTTTTGAAACCAAAGGCTGCTATTCACTGGGGTCACTAACACAAAAAACAAGGAATGCTTGTGTGCTGATTTGAAGCTAATTTTTACTGAGAGAAATTAAATCCTTAGCTGTGAGAAGAAAGAAAAAAAGACCAGTGATCTCTATCCCTCAGTTTTCTGCTGTGAAACACAGCTAGTCAAAATATAGATAAGACAGGCACTTCTCACACACCACAGGGAGGCCTGTGGATGTGGTCTATCTGGACTTCAGTAAGGCCTTTGACACTGTCCCCCACAGCAAACTGCTGGCTAAGCTGTCAGCCCATGGCTTGGATGGCAACACTCTGTGCTGGGTTAGGAACTGGCTGGAGGGCTGAGCCCAGAGAGTGGTGGTGAATGGTGCCACATCCAGCTGGCAGCTGTCACTAGTGGTGTCCCTCAGGGATCTGTGCTGGGCCCCATCCTCTTTAACATCTTCATAGATGATCTGGATGAGGGCATGGAGTCAGTCATCAGCAAGTTTGCAGATGACACCAAGCTGGGGGCAGATGTGGCTGGGTTGGAGGGCAGAAGGGCTCTGCAGCGGGAACTTGACCACCTTGGACAGTCTCAAATTGTGCCAGGGGAAGTATAGGCTGGATGTTAGGAGGAAGTTCTTGCCAGAGAGAGTGATTGGCATTGGAATGGGCTGCCCAGGGAGGTGGTGGAGTCACCATCCCTGGAGCTGTTCAAGGCAAGATTGGACGTGGCACTTGGTGCCATGGTCTAGCCTTGAGCTCTGTGGTAAAGGGTTGGACTTGATGATCTGTGAGGTCTCTTCCAACCTTGATGATACTGTGATACTTAGCTCACTTCGGACTGTGCCTTCTTTCTGGCTGACTCTGCCTTTAACTCTCTAATCCATCTAACCCCTTTTTCCTCTCACCTCCTTGCTGTCTTTTTTTGACAGCTCACCTCAGATCTCCAGGTTTATCATGTGAGATATACATGGGTTGATCTGGTTATTTCAGAAGGGAGGGAAAGAGGGAGGGGGAAGGGGGGTTTGAGTCAGGAGCCCTCCTGGGGACTTTGTTTCCGGAGGGGTATTGTGTTTCTGTGTTACTTTTAATTTGCATGTAAGTGTATATATTTGTGTATATCTGCTTGTATATTGTGCTAAGCTGTAAGTATAGCTTCCTTCTTAATTTCCAGCTTGGCTGATTCTCATCTGGGTGATTTCATAAGAGTAGGGAGATGGGTAATACCCCAACTGTCACAGCTTATCTGGTGCTTTGGGTTTTCCTCACTACAGAACCACTGTAGAAGAAAAGAAAGCTGCTTGGAGTAATGGGAAAACATGCATTATCTTTATGAAGAGCTTCATCTCAGAAGAACATTAACTTTCATATTGATTATGAGACCAGAATTAAAAAATCTGGTTATCAGTGAAGATTGTTTGGGAAAATAAAACATTTTGTTTTCTGCACTCTGTACTTTCATAGTACTTTGAAATCTTAAATGGTGGTCACTGAACAGCAGTGGTTAGCAGTAACTCTCCATGCCAGTGGCAGAGCTGAGAAAGAAATCACAAACCTTTTTATGTTTTTGCATCTTGACCACTGGAACTAATCTTCTTTTCCGTTAAGGAGAGAGAAAATAATTGTATGCTGATTATATACTGAGATGGTCACATTTAAAGCAGCTTAAGTGCAGCCTGCATGAAGAAAAGTGAATTGCTGAATTCAGTTAAAGGACCCTCAGGTCCTTTTTCCTAGGGTGAATTCCAGCCGTTCTTCCCTAAGCCTGTAGCACTGCCTAGGGTTGTTGTGACTCAGGAGCAGGACCCAGCACTTGGCCTTGTTGAATCTCATACAGTTGGCTTTGACCCATCAATCCAGTCTGTCCACAGTTCTCTGCTGAGCCTCCTTAATGCCAAAGAGATCAACACTCCTGCCCAATTTAGTGCTGTCTGCAAACTTACTGAGGGTGCACTCAACCCCCTCATTATTGATAAAGGCATTAAAGAGAACTGGGTCCAGTACTAAGCCATAGAGAATATCACTTGTGTGTGGATTTAACTGCATTCAGCACCACTCTTTGGGCCATCCACCCATTCAAGCCCTGACCACCAGTTTCTCAAGGAGGATGCTGTAGGAGACAGTGTCAAATGCTTTACTAAAGTCCAGGTAAACAACATCCACAACCTTACCCTCATCCATCAAGGGAAGCCACCTTGTCACAGAAGGAGATCAGGTTAGTCAAGCAGGACTTGCCTTTCATGAACCCATGCTGACTGGGCCTGATCACTTGATAGTGATGGCACTCAAGGTGTTCTGCTCCATAACCTTCCCTAGCACCAAAGTAAGGCTGATGGGTCAGTAGTTCCCCTGATCCTCCTTCCAGCCCTTGTAGATGAGCATCACATATATAAACCTGAATCAGTAAAAATGAAAGCAGGAATGCAGACTCTGGAAAAAGGACACAATTTTGCACACGTCATCCATGCAGGTCATAGCAGTGACTTTAAGGAGCTGCAACAAGAAAGTGAACAATTTTAGAAGACCAGGTTTTAAATAAATAATTGTTTTGCTTGTCTTGGAGGAGTCTGACTGTTCTTGTACTCATGTTGTCTGAGCAAAGCTCAGAGTCTGTTTTTTAAAGTAAGGTCTATTTTTTCAGTATTTCCTGATCTAAGCAAATGTAAGGAAGGAATAGAAGAGGACAGATTGCTCTGGTTTTACACCTCTTTCGTAGACAGTACATGGAAATAAGTAAAGCTAACTCACACAAATGATCCACAACAGTCTCTCAGAGCAGTGAGGGACTGTGACCTGCCAGTCTTGGGGTGTATAAAGGACCCCACACATGATCTCAAGTTAGGTTTGTTTTCAGTGCAGGTTTGTGGTAGTTTTAGAGTTAACACTCTAGCTTTATTCAAAAAAATAAATAAAGAATTGTACTAGATACAGAACAACAACAATGGGTGGTGAATGGCTGAGAGCAGCCCTGAGTAAAAGGACCTGGGGGTCTGGGTTGATGAAAAGCTCAACGTGAGCTGGCAGTGTGCATGTGCAGCCCAGACACCAACCATGTTCTGGGCTGCATCAAGAGAAGTGTGGCCAGCAGAGCAAGGGAGGGGATTCTTCCCCTTTACTCTGCTCTTGTCAGACCCCATCTGGAGTACTGTGCACAGTTCTGGAGCCCCCAACACAAGAAGGATATGGAACTGTTAGAGCAAGTCCAGAGGAGAGCCATGAAGATGATCAGAGGGCTGAAGCACCTCTGTTATGAGGACAGGCTACAAGAGTTGGGGATCTCCAGCCTGGAGAAGAGACCTTATGGTGGCCTTCCAGTATCTGAAAGTGACCTACAGGAAGGCTGGGAAGGGACTACTGACAAGGTCTTGTAATGACAGGACAAGGGGTAATGGGCTTAAAGCAGATATTTACAATATATACAGTTATATACAGAAATATACAAGGTAAAAGGTAATACAGAAACACAACAGCCCTCCCAGAAACCTGAGTCCCCAGGAGGGGCTCCCAACCACCCTTCCACCTTCTCCCACCCCTCTCTACCTTACCCCAGACGTTGCCTTGTGCCCAAGGAAGATTGGAGGATCTGCCAGAGGGGGTTAGGAAGCAGGTGGATTAGGCAAAGAAATGGCAGGTTAGGTTAGAGAGAGAGAGATGCAGCCCAAAGCCCAGAGAGAGACTCTGTCTTATCTGTATTTACATTCTTGTTCTTACACATCTCAGCAAGCCTGTGAGTGAAGTAGACATCACCATTGTTTTCTTTGTCACAGCTCGTAATCTAATTCTTCTTACTAAAACATTCTAGCTAGGCTCAAACTAGCACAACTGTTTTTGGAATCAAAGACACTGAAAAAGGAACAGTAAGTTCTTTCTTTGTGTCAGTAATTTGTATAAGGATGTAGAGTTCCTTTATACTTTGGATTTGATAGTACTGGCACCATCTATTGGTCTTTTTCAGTGAAATCTATTTATACTTTGAGTTCACCTCTCAGAACATCATAAAATCCACTGTCACATAGGTACTGGTGAAAAAAAAATTGTCATGAAAAAAGTGCCAAGAATAAATCCTGCTTACCTACCTAGGCAGTATTGCAAGACAATTGACAAGGGCATGCAGAACTCACCCATTCTTTCTTGGGCTGCTTCAGCGCTGTGAATAAAGAGAAACCTTTCTTTATGAAGCTAGTGAAGGACTTAGTTAAAGCAAAACAAAACAAAACAAAACAAAGGTAAACTAAAACAAAACAGAAAGAAAAAAAAACCAAAGAAAAAAACCCCACCACAACATCAAATTAAAACAAAGTAAAATAGAGTTTTTTGGGGGAAGCCAGAGCTAAATTAAAATTACAGAAGTAAGTGGAGATGGTGTTGGAAATAAGAATTTTGAGAAGAAAGTAAACCAATATAAAAAAAATAAGGCAGAAAAGATGGGAAAATGAGTGGATGTAAGGACTGCAACAAGACTGAATGCCTATCAAAAGATAATTAAGATAGACCATAGCTTTTTTAAGGCATGACTGAAGTTAAGATAAAAACACTGGGTACTAGGAAAATATTTAAACTCACATGGAGAAGGAATGAAAGCAGAAGCAAATGTGGGCAGATGTGCAGTCAGCTCAATTTGGATTTGTTTTCACCTGTCCAGTGCAGTTCCACTCAGTTCTAAGAAGCAAGAGTGTATGACCCAGGGCACTTCCTTGATTTCTGCCTTGCCTCATTTAAAAATAACCTCTGCATGCAAGGTTATGGGGACAAAAGCAGAGTAAGCTTACTCAAATCCCACTCAAATCAAAGAACACTGTTCTTGTCCTGCATATCTGTGAGGGAAGAGCAGCCTTGTAATGGAGGGGTATTCACTGATGAGAGATGATATTTTTTCAAAGTTAATATTGTTTATTAATTTTCAGTATTCAGTAGTCTCACCCCCCTCTGACCACTGATTTTAATAATAATCAGGTTCTTTTGCAATGGTCATGGAAACATTATACAGATGATAGCAGAGGAGCTAGAACATTTAAGAAACAGCTAGCAATAATATAAACACTAATTGAACTGGAAGAGAAGGCTCTTGCAGTCAATATACAGCTTGTCCACTAGATGGACTCAAGGAGCTCCTTTCTGCTTATGGCAGAAGGATGGGGATCAATTAGATTAGATTACAAAGTTTGGCTGAAGATTTGCTAGAGGCTTTGAGTATTTACTCACAAATATTAGCTCCCAAGTCCCAGGGCTAGCTACAGCTTCAGACAGTACCCAAACACTTTCAGGGAATTCTGTTGATGTCTTGTCAGCCACTGAGGCTTCTGATTCTTCCCAGGCTTCACGGGATGCTGGGGAAAGGAGACAGACAATCTCTGACCTTATCCTGGTCCTTTTGGATGATCTGTGTGTCCCTTCCAGGGCTCCATGTCTTGGCAGGTGTAGGCAGGATGTCTTGCAATATGCAGTCGTAGCATGAATGTCACACTGGCTACGCAGGCCTATTGTGTGGAGGCATCTATGCCTATTCCTGATAAACTCAAAGCAGACAGTTTCCAGTCAGATAAACCCAGAGTATTAGAGTTTGTTACTTTATGGCAGAGCTAGCTTATAGATTAGCATAGATGGCAGGATGCACTGAGGCAGTAGCACAGAGAGAGAGCATGGTAAGCAGAGACTATGGTAGCAGCAGCACACAAGCACAAATACAGTGGCAGAGCACGTTGTGTTACCTGCTCATCTCTTTTTCTCAGTACAGCCCTAGGTTAATGGGCCTTTGGACACAGCACAGCCAATCAGAATGGCAGTTAGCCAAGCTTGACCATATTAGGTGAAGCCACAGGCTTACTTTACCCAAATTTGGGAAAAGCATAGGCCTTGCATGAGGCAGGCACAAGCCAAGTGAGGAGCCTGGAGCACAAGCCCTGTGTGGAGAGGCCTGGAGAGGAGGAGGCTTGGGGGGTGATCTCATTGCTGTCTGCAACTACCTGAAGGAAGGCTGTAGCCAGGTAGGGGTTGGTCTCTTCTCCCAGGCAATCAGTGGCGAAGGGGACACAGTCTCAAGTTGTGCCAGGGGAGGTATAGGCTGGATTTTAGGAGGAAGTTCTTCACAGAGAGAGTGATTTGCCAATGGAATGGGCTGCCCAGGGAGGTGGTGGAGTCACCGTCCCAGAAAGTGTTCAGAAAAAGACTGGATGGGGCACCTGGTGCCATGATCTGATTGATTGGATAGGGTTGGGTGCTAGGTTGGGCTGGATGATCTTGGAGGTCTCTTCCAACCTGGTTGATTCTATGATTCTATGTTGCTGTTATTTTGTCTGTCACTAATTAATATATACAGCAACAAGGTCCTACCAAAAACTACCATGTATTTTTCTTATTACCCTTGAAATTTTGAGTAGGATTCAAAGTCTGTGCAGAGATGGTCACTTCCATTGTGATTTCTATTGGCCCATTTCCTATACATGAATTAAACAGTAAAATGTGAGATATGGGCATCCTGATAGATATATAACAGAGACAGAGAAAAAGAAGGGAATGTCAAACCAATCAGGCTGTAGTACCAATTACATGGCTCCACAGAAATTCTGTGAATATGTATACTCAGCTGCTTCTGACTGGCATCTGCCTGGAAAGGGTAAAATAAACTTTAATGTCAGTCTGCCTTCTCTGAAATTGATACAGACAGGGCTGATTAAAATGCCCTTGAGGCATCAACCACCTTTCTTCATTTTTTAAGGCAACAAAATTCTGTAAATTACAACCACATAAATCCACATTAAGATGTCAGAGATAATACTGCAGGCTCATGGTGATGCATATGCGAGTAGTTAGGAAATGCAGTTGGTGTTCTGGGTTTTCTTTAAAGCTCTCACCTTACTTCAGAAAACTTGCTGCTTTTTTGGTTTGGTTTTTTGCTTTTTTTTTCCCCTAGTTGAACAGGAGAAATTCCATTCAGAGTAGTGCTGCAAACAGTGGGCAGTCAGTGCAGCTAAACTTAGTCACATCAGGCACAGTTTGTAGTTTAACCAAGGAAACCTATCTGATTCAGGCTTTGTATTCCAGGTGGAATTTCAGTTAGAAAGAAGGACTTTTACTGACATTGGCTTTCTTCAGGCAAGAACAGCCACCTCAGAGAAGCTCAGCATGGCAAAAGATCAGGTCTTAGCAATAAGCACTCTTCTCCTGTTCAACAAGTTCCAATGTGAAAAAATGTTACTGTTCCAGTAGCCTTTCTTCTTCAAAAATCACAAAACACCTTTTGAAGTACATGAGAGAAGAACCTAAATAGAATCTTAGTAATGACTGTGATCTCAAGGCAGACTGTTGTGTATGCATAGATGAGCTAAATTCTGTTTTTGTTAGACTATACACAGTATTTAAGCAACAGCAGGATTAAATTTTGCTTTTGACTCATAGCCACCTGTCCAGTTCTGCATTAGAGAGACATGGACATATGTGGCAGCGTCCAACAAAGGTATGCAAAGATGACCGGGGAAAGGCTGAGGGAACTGAGCCTGTTTAGCAGTAAGGAGAATGTTTATGCAGCCATCTTATCAGTGAATATAAATAGGTGATGAGGGGTTGCAAAAAGTGTGTAGCCAGCCTCTTTTCAATACCATGCAGTGTTAGGACAAGAGGCAATGGGAATAAACTTAAACACAGGAAACTCTGTCTGAACATCAGGCAATATTTTATTACTATGAGAGTGACTGAGCACTGGCACAGATTGTCCTGTTATGAAGTTGTGAAGTCTTCATCCTTGAAGATACTCAGAAGCTGTCTAGACACAGTCCTAGGTAACTTCCTGACTTAGTTGGGACAATTAATGAGGCAGGAATTGTAAAATATGTAGTTATTTTATTTCCAAAAAGCCCCAGCCACAAACTATATACAAACTAGTTAAATTTGGGTTCTAGGTCGGTCAGGAGAATCTTCACAAGGATGCTTATGGTCAATTCATTCATTTAGGAGAATCAGAAAATTGGAAAAGGCTTAGCCACAAAATGGCTCTGCCCCACTTATAAATAGGCAGCCCGAAGCTCTAAGGAAAGTCTGCTCTACTTACAGCGGTGAAGTAGAATTTAGTGATAATCCCTTGGCTCCCTTGCAGCAATAGTGGGACTGCTCAGCATCTTGACAGCCATTGAGAGGCTTCTAGATCTTCCCAGGCTCTAGCAGGGTGCTGGGAAAGAGGCAGACCATCTCTGACCTGATCCTGGATCCTCTTGGCACAGCGCTTTGAAGAGGTGCAGGCAGAATCTCTTGCAGATGTGCAGAGAGCAGGATGTCGGTGGCAATTCTCACCATGTTATGAGGCACTGTTGCAAATTATGCAAAATTAATATTCTATATTAATATTCATATCCAGGTGAAGATTGTTACTAACTATGAAAACTGTTCCTTAGCATTAAATCTTGCCTGAAAGCTTACATTTACAAGGTTCAAAATGCACAGTCTGGATATTTACACACATGGAGAACAGGCCAAGCTAGAACATTTTAGGAAATAACTGGCAAGTGCAAGGGCTATACTGGAAGAGAAGGTTCTTGCAGTCAATATACTGCTTGTAGTTAATTATACCACTTATGCACTGGATGGATGCAGGAAGCACCTTTCTGCTTATGGCAGAAGGCAATTAGTGAATTACAAGAGACTTTAAGTATTTTCTCATAAAATAGTATCAGACAGTACCCAAAGCACGTGGAGGAGTTTCTGTTGCTGGTCTTAAAGCTGTTAGAGGCTTTGGAGTTTTCCCAGGCTCTTTTCTCAGGAAGCTGGGAGTCTAGCATAGTCTCTGACCTGATTCCTCTTGATTCTCAATTCAGCAGAAGCCTTGCAGAGGGGCAGGCAAGATGCAATGTGATGTGCAGTCTTGGTGCAATGTCACACTGGCTATGCAGGCCGATCATGTGCAGGCACTTAGAGCCTGTTCCTGGTAAACTCAAGATAGTGGAGTTTCCAGGCAGTTCAGGATGCAATGAGGCAGCAGAGCACACCATGGTACCTGCTCATCCCTTTTTATCAATACAGCCTGAGACTAATGGGCTTTTAGACATAGATTAGCCAATCAGCTTGACCACATTAGGTTAAGCCAGGGCTTCCATTTTCCTTTCCTGTGGTTGCTTCCCCCAGCACAGAAGGAGGGGAGCAGGGGAACATGTCTGGGCAAGCCAAAGTCCTTAGACTCAGTGGCTCCAGGTTCTTTGTCCTCTTTCCTATGGTTGCTTATCTTCACAGGAGAAGGGTGGGGAGAGCAGAAAAACATACGTGGGCAAGCCAGGACATGTATAACCCTATTTTGGCCTATTTAAGCCTACCATGACAGGCACTTGATGCCTTCTCCTGGTAAACTTGAAGCATTTAAGTTTCCAGGTAGTTCAAACCCAAAACATCAGGGCTAAGGTGGTCTGAAGCATGAAGCAGAGCAGAACACATTGTCCAAGCCAAGAGCAGTGAGGCAGGGCAGGGTAGAACACGTAGAGCAGAGCAGCACACACTGAGGCAGAGCAGTGAGACAGAGGTAGTACAACTGCTTGTAACTTAGCTCTGTTTATATTATTTGTCCAAGTGTCATGGCTCCTTTGTTCACAGAGATTCACCAATCAAAACGTCACATGTAAAACTGACCATGTTAGGTGAAACCAAGGCTTGCTTATCCTTATTTAGGAAGACACTAGCAAGTACCTAAACACCTTTGGGTACCTGTTTATCACTTTGGGAGGGGACATAATGGCTCAAGCTTTTGTTTTCCTCCTGCCCCTGCTTCCCCTATCAGCAGAAGGGTGGGGCAAGCCAGGACATGTTTTAGTCCTATCAGCCTTCCATGACACCTGCTGCTTGAGCAGGGAGTTGGACCAGATTGCCTTCAAAGATCCCTCTCAACCTCAAACAGCATTTCTCCTTCTGTGCATGCACTCTGGCTCTAAGAGAAAGCATAAATTATACAAAAAGTGAAAGAAGACATTTTAATTCGCTTATAGCAAAGCCAAGAATTAGTAGAAATAGTTGTCAGTTTGTATACTCTTAACACTCAAAAACTGCAGCAAGTAGTATATGAATAAATGTACTTCAGATCATTAACAAGAACCGGGAGTTGGAAACTGAGTTCTAAGTAGAATTGTGACTTGAAAACAACATTCCAAATGCAGCCACAGATTTAGCATTTGTTCTTGGTTTCAAAACCATTCAGTTACCATGGTTAGCTGTTATGAGTAGTATCTGCCAGAGATCAGCCATGCAGTGCAATTTGAAATGGTAAGACCAAAGTCTGCAGTTGTTTACTAATTTACTAATTGTCCTGTGCCAATTTAAAGTTCAGATCTGCAACCTACTTTTTTAGCATGGACAGTATCAGTCTTCACTGGTCTTGGTTTTCAGTGCTAACACCAAGATCTTCCCACCTCACACAATGACATTTATAAAGCTTTTATAACAATGTCTACATTGTGACAATGTCACTGCTGTCTACAACTACCTGAAGGGAGGCTGTAGCCAGGTGGGGGTTGGTCTCTTCTCCCAGGCAACCAGCAATAGAACGAGGGGACACAGTCTCAAGTTGTGCCAGTGGAGGTCTAGGCTGGATGTTAGGAGGAAGTTGTTGCCAGAGAGAGTGATTGGCATTGGAATGGGCTGCCCAGGGAGGTGGTAGAGTCACCATCCCTGGAGGCGTTCAAAAAAAGCTTGGATAAGGCACTTAGTGCCATGGTTTAACTGATTGGCTAGGGCTGGGTGATAGGTTGAACTGGATGATCTTGGATTTCTCTTCCTACCTAATTGATTCTATGATTCCATGAATGTCTTTGGGCAGGCTGGGTCCACTGGCACAGGCTTAGTGGGAACTAGGAACTTTTTTAACATTCTGACAGTTTCTTTCTTTGTGACCTTTTTCCTCCCTCCAGGAGTATCAGTTAATCTTTGGCTTAGTTTTGCTACCTCTAGAGAAAAAAAAAAAGACATGATACTGCTGCTGTATAATTTTACTCATGGTCTGCCAAAGAGCTTTATATACTGAAATTTAAAGCCCTGCAGAACTGCCTGCCTTACATAATCACCATGGGCACCAATGCCCAAGAACTGACTTCCAGTGGCTCATCTTCAAACAGGAGTGAGCAGCCAAGCAGTAATGGCCCATTTGGGTTTCTTTGGCAAAGGTTACACAGGTAAAATTCTGTCTGTGAACCCTCTCACTTTGACTTTTGTTAAGGTGATGATATACTTTGGATGTGTCAAAGGTGACCAAGATTCAGCCTTTGAAGGAGAGCAAGTTAATTGGTGGGTAGAAGTTGTGTTTTTGAGGATGTTTGTGACCTTTTATGATATTATTCATTAATGTTTTTTCAGGCAGACTAGTAAAAGCTGCCTAGCAGTTCTTTGTAAGCCTTTGCCTCAAAGTATAGTGCCTTGCCAGCTTTCAGAACTGATGGATGGAAACAGTAGACTTGATAATGAAATATTCTCTATAATCATTGGGTTGATTTAATGGCCTTTGTCTAGGTTCTAGTTTAAATTTCCCAAAATCACTATTACTCCTGACTTTTCTCCTTCTCTTGTCCTAGCCTTTCCTGCTGGAAATCCTGGCTTAGCATCACATGTTGAATAACTGAGTGGCAGTTTGAAGTGTTTGCTTGGACAGGGCTTAGGACCGAGCATCACTGAATCAGGAGTGTGTAAAATAAGGAGAATATTCTGGTGAAAATGACCAGGGATAAGAAGATTGCATCCTAGAACAGTAGCCATTTTAATTAATTTTGGCTTTCTAGGCTTTAGTAGAACTCTTTCCATATTTGGAGCAAGAGCATTTAAAATTAGTTGCTCTGTGGAGATTTACAGCATGATTTATTGTCCTCACATTATACTGAGTGCTAAATTCCATGCTTAAATATGTCTTACAGAATGTTGTTTAAAATAGATTCAATAGCCACTGCCAATGTTTTGGTGTGTATGACAAAGTAATTCAGTGTAGCTTAGATTTTTTTGAGCTTCAGCTCCTGCTAGGGATGGCAGATATGAATAATGTTTAGCTGTAAAGAGTCTGGGGCAAGCAACCTCCAAATATCTGCCAGAAAAATGAAGTAAGATTAGTTGGTGTGTGTAGTCCTGACTGTATAAGCAGTTTTGCAAAAGTATTACTGAAATCAGATTCAGTGTGTTCATTTGATTTCCCAATTTAAAGATCATAGATGTGTAGCAGAAAAGGGAGAAGGTGGGGTTTGTGCTGTAGCAACTGGAGAGCAGTGATGGGGACCCAGAAAAAGGCTGATGCTGAACCCATTTAAGCTGCACTCCTGCCCTTTCCTGCCCTTTGGTCTTGCATGTGTTAGTCTCTTGGTGCCATGGCTTGTGAGGACAGTGACCTGCACAGGAGTCAAGCTTTAGAACTGCAGTAAGTCTGCTCGTACAGGAGACCTGTGTCATAATCTGGTGACAAAGTTACCTAGTTTGAGTGTGTGCCAGTTATCCTATGATGCAGGCAAACACAGAGGCAGCACTTGAGAAATGCTCCCGTGGTCTTTTTCAGCCTTTTTTTCATCTTCCATAGTTGGATAGTGAGCTTTACAGGACAGAAATGCTGCCCCATGTTTGAGAGCATGAGGGCATTTTTATGGTACTGCATAAACAATAAACAAATGGAAACTGAAAAATAATTAAAGGAGCCTCTGCTGATATCAGCAGGAGCTATATGCCCTCTTTCATGCACATAATCCACTGGGTGTCTCTACCAAGTGATTGTTCTCTCCAGACTTGGGATGGGAAATGCTTCTGAGAACTGCAAACCTGGGTGACAATCAGATATTATCAGAGGTCACAGAATCAACCAGGTTGGAAGAGACCTCCAAGATCATCCAGTCCAACCTAGCACCCAGCCCTAGCCAGTCAACTAGACCATGGCACTAAGTGCCTCAGCCAGGCTTCTCTTGAACACCTCCAGGGATGGTGACTCCACTACCTCCCTGGGCAGCCCATTCCAATGGCAAATCACTCTCTCTGGGAAGAACTTCCTCACAGCTGGCAGAAGGGAGTGGTTTTTGAATGAGTGTTTGTGCTTAACTACTTCTCAATTGATTTATTTTCAGAATTCAGTTGAATATTTAATTCTCTGAACCTACTTTTAACACTTTAAGAAGTGATTCAAGAGGGCAGTTAGCTCCCCTGTGTGATAAAAATACAAAACATTTATAACTTTAAACCATGGGAAAGCATTGACTTTTAAATTACCTTTTTACTTTCTAAGAAGCCTGTAATAAGTCCCTTTCCCCACAGACAAGCTGTGTAAAGAGAAATGTCTCTTGTGGCCTCTAAAGAAAACAGTCAAAGCAGACTAGCATTTACTGAGAGGTTAACATGGAGGTTGTGCTAGATTGGATACACAAGTGCATTGACACATCAGGCATCAAAACAGTTTTCCTTCGTGACCACAGGCAGGGAGATGCTTAGAGTATGTCAGGAACTATGAGTTAAACTCTAACTATGACTATATCTATATGACAGAAAGTGCTCTCTGTGGGTGCTTACTATGGGCAAAACCACATGCAGGGGAGGCTAGGTAAATGTCATTGCATTTATCTGAAGCTGAACTCAGGACTGCTTTTCAGCTAGGAAGCATGAAGCTCGCATTTTACCTTTGCAGTGTGCAGCCATCACAGCACTCCCTGCTTTTTACCAGTAGCTAATAAGTTTCTGCATTGCAGGTCTACATGCATGCAGCTTTGTTGTCTATATGATTAAAAAGGAAACAAAAAGACATGTTGAGATCTGCAGATGTGAACACTTGTATTCCTAAATAGGTTAGATAAGTTTGGGGATGTGTGGAGAAACGAAAGCAATGGGAATAAACTCTTCTGTGGGAAGAAGTTCAGTACTGTGTTCAGTTCTGGCCCCCCCAGTTTAGGAGGGACATTGAGATGCTTGAGCGTGTCCAGAGAAGGGCAACGAGGCTGGGGAGAGGCCTTGAGCACAGCCCTACGAGGAGAGGCTGAGGGAGCTGGGATTGGTTAGCCTGGAGAAGAGAGGCTCAGGGGAGACCTTATTGCTGTCTACAACTACCTGAGGGGTGGTTGTGGCCAGGGGGAGGTTGCTCTCTTCTCTCAGGTGACCAGCACCAGAACGAGAGGACACAGCCTCAGGCTGTGCCAGGGGAGATTTAGGCTGGAGGTGAGGAGAAAGTTCTTCCCTGAGAGAGTCATTGGACACTGGAATGGGCTGCCCGGGGAGGTGGTGGAGTCGCCGTCCCTGGGGCTGTTCAAGGCAAGGTTGGACGTGGCACTTGGTGCCATGGTCTAGCCTTGAGCTCTGTGGTAAAGGGTTGGACTTGATGATCTGTGAGGTCTCTTCCAATCCTAATAATACTGTGATACTGTGATACTGTGAAGGAAAATGTAACTATGGCAAGGGCAGTCATCTGCTCTCAATGGTGTACTTTTGCAGAAAAGATAAATCATTTTCAGGACCCAGCTGAAAATGTAAGTGGTTGCATAATTGAATAGTAAAGCTTATAGTATTTATCCTGTTCATTCCCTTGATAGTAGTGTCCTAAAACTTCTAACGTGAAATAAGCCCATAACAAGATAATAGAATTTTGAAATGAAGAGGATGAGATATTGAACTGGTGCCCATTACTCCATCTTGTTTTCATAGGTTTCTGGCCCTGATAAAATATTGAACATTTTGTGAGCACAGCTTTTTTTTTTCCCCAGCTTTTGTATGCCACGGTGAATTTGTGAGATGTGTGGATCTTGCTGGAGAATTACGTGTCAGAAACTGGGTCAGGTTACCTGAACCCTGAATGCTCAAGTAATTCACAGTATAATCTTATTAACCTACAGAGATTTTGTCATTTTTTTTTTTAGAGTTGGCTTGGGGGAAAAAAAAGAAAGAAAGAAAAAAAGTGGTGAGTTCCAAAAGCTTCATTAAATTGCCTTATTAGGCAGACTGAACATACTTTTTATAAAATATACTTTTATGTCTTTAGTGAGTTGCCAGAATTAATTACTGAGGTATGTATGTTAAAGCTGTATTTCTTACAGTTGTATATTCTTAGGGAATTCCTTTGCTCAACAAATCTGCAGGCTCTTTTCCTTTTTTCTATACCTGAAAATAGGTATAGAAGAAGATTTTCTTTCAGATATAGAATAGAAACAGCCAGGATGGAAGAGAGCTCCAAGATCATCCAGTCCAACCTATCTCCCAGCCCTGTCCAATCAACTAGACCATGGCACTATGTGCCTCACCAGTCTTCTTTTGAACACCTCCAAGGATGGCAACTCCACCACCCCCATGGGCAGCCCATTCCAATGCCAATCACTCTCTCTGGCAACAACTTCCTCCTAACATCCAGCCTAAACCTCCCCTGGCACAACTTGAGACTGTGTCCCCTTGTTCTGTTGCTGGTTGCCTGGCAGAAGAGATCAACCCCCACCTGGCTACAACCTCCTTTCAGGTAGTTGTAGACAGCAATGAGGTCACCCCTGAGCCTCCTCTTCTCCAGGCTAAACAACCCCAGCTCCCTCAGCCTCTCCTCACAGGGCTGTGTTCCAAGCTTCACCAGCTTTGTTGCCCTTCTCTGGACATGTTGCAGTATCTCAACATCTCTGTTGAATTGAGGAGCTCAGAACTGGACACAGTACTCAAGGTGTGACCTGACCAGTGCTGAGTCCAGGGGCAGAATAACCTCCCTTGTCCTACTGGCCACACTGTTCCTGATCCAGGCCAGGATGCCACTGGCTCTCTTGGCCACCTGGGCACTTCACTTTGCTTCAATGCTTTTGTTCTTTGGTTTGTTTATTAATGATTTACCCTTCAAAGGGCAATTATTTGATGTCCTTTAGAAGGATATGTTAAGCATTGTTCCATGAGTTTCACACCAACATTTTGGGTATGGGGAACATGTGGCATACCCAATGTTTAGACCAGTTGTCTGGTTTGTTTACAGGTTCCAGCATCCAGCTGGTTTCACTGCGTGTCCATACTATTTGGTAAAATCTTTGCAGACATTGGGTGCTAAAAGCAAACTGGGCTGGCCTGTTCAGCACTGCAGAAAGAATAGCAGACAGGAACAATGCAAGAATTTCCTCCTTAACAAGACCTTGTCTCACTAAGACCAATTTGAATAATTGTCTCATTTATCTGTGTCTTTGTGGTCACATGCTATTTACCATGTTTTCAACACGTTTATGATCAATCTTTCAATACTTTCTCTTACAATGAAGTGTAGTCTTTTGCCCAATTTATTTGCTGTTACCAAAAGTCAGTAGTACACTACCGAAGCGTATCCATGCTGGAGAATTAGGACAGTGCTTTATAGTCATAGAATATGGACTGCTTTATAGTCATTTTAAGTTACATCCTTCTGTTTACAGAGAAAGTGCCAGTGTTGCACCTGGGATAAAATGACTCTTGGGTCACCCGTGTGGTTAGGTGGTCGTTCTCCCCTTTATTTCTGTGTTACAGTGACTTACATGCTTACTTGGCAGAGGCGTGCACAGCTAACTTAGTTTAAGATTGGTACATGTGGAAAGCACAGATTGGTCCAGGGTTACATGCATGGTACAGATAGCCTTATATTATGTCAGCAATCCTGGCAGGATCAGCCCCCTGCAGCAGGCTGACACTGCCCCCTGAAGCTGGCACTCTACCTCCTGCAACTGCATGTGGGGGGTGCCACCCACCGCCTGGTATCTTAAGTCCAAGATGGACTGAAGGACACTTCCCAGCACGGGTACTCATGTTTATCAATTCACGTCCTGTTAGCAAAAATCTCTCCACAAGAAGTAGTAGTAGTAATCAGCAGGAAAGAAAATAGAATTCCAGTGCATTATGGTTCAGTGATGCAATATAGTTTTACCTTGGAGCACCTATCATTTCAAGGGAGGGGAAAATAGTTATAGCAGCATGTGTCATTTCCTCAGCATTTTGGATTCTCTTTGGAGAGAAAGTCTGTTAAGTGAATCAAGTGTAACAGTACCATCTGCTTACAGTCTGTAGCTCAGACACATGAGAGGTGAATATTTGTATAGTGTATCAACAGCCATGGCACTGCCATGTTGGAGGTGCATGCAAAGTCACCTTGAGTACTGCAGATTTCAATTCATAATTCAAGACCGAAATGTGATAACTGCTTTCTACTCTATTCTGCAGCTTTGGTTTTATAAACAATGTGATTTAAAATTCAGTTATCTTTATTCTTTGTTTATTTAGTGCTGTATTACAATTTGTCCAAAGTAGTTTAGGCAGAAACCACCCTTACTGTTCAGAATGTACAAAAGAAGAGGTTGATTCTATGATTCTATGTTGACTGGATAGGGCTGGGTGCTAGGTTGGACTGGATGATCTTGGAGGTCTCTTCCAACCTGGTTGATTCTATGATTCTATGAGCAGTAGACTTTTATGTTTGTCATTTGTTCCTAGGTACACAGGGATAACAGATTTATCTCTTGTCACAGGGTGGATCCTTTCTATCTGATAGTATTTTTGGGTTTATTTTCTTTATAGTTGTGGGCATTTATCAATTTCTTTGAGTGATTATCTTAAACATCTTGGTGTCTGTCTTCATTGCCCTGCACCTCACACAATTAGTTTGAGTGGTGAAAAGAATAATTAAGTTGGCAGCTTTCCAAACTATTGACACTTCATAAACCAGTGTTTTATGGATCTTAACTTCCACATAGAGTCAGTGCCTTGGAATGTGAGTTCCTGAAAGCAGTGCTTTTCAATAGTGGAAAACTGTATTTTCTTCTTGCTAAAAAAAGATATCTTGCTGGAAAAGACATCCTTTGGTTCCTCTATTTTGGACAATAAATACAAGTATTTACCCAGTTTCCAGTCTCACTATGACATTAGTAATTGCACTAGAGGTCGGATTTTTCACAGATTAAGTTTTTTCTGCTCTGAATTTCTTACTCAGCTGTGATATTTAGTACTGTTACAAGAAAATATAGATCATTATTTTGTTTCATTTTGGAAATAAAATGTAAACTGAAATATGGTAAATTCCCCCATAAAATTCTTAGCATAAAAAAAAATAACCACTCTTAGTGATTTATACAATCATAGAGCAATTTCATTTGGAAAAGACCTCTAAGATCACCGAGTCCAACCATTATCTAACTCTACCAAGTCTGGTGTTAAACCATGTCCTTCAGCACCCACATCTCTTTTAAACCCCTGCTGGGATTTGCTACAGCGCTATTCTGCTTTTCATTTTGTGTACTCTTTCCTGCAGACCTGCTGTGTTAGTTGGATAATCTAATTGCTGTGCCTCAAAAAAAAACCCAGGTGGTGTTTGTACAATTTAATGTACATAATTCTTCTCTAGAGAAAAACCATGAGAGGAAGAGCATGGAGCACAAATCCTATGAGGAGAGGTTGAGGGAGCTGGGCCTGTTTAGCCTGGAGAAGAGGAGGCTCAGAGGTGATCTTATTACTGTCTACAACTACCTGAAGGGGCATTGTAGCCAGGTGGGGGGTGGCCTCTTCTCCCAGGCAACCAGCAATAGAACAAGGGGACACAGTCTCAAGTTGTGCCAGGGTAGGTATAGGCTGGATGTTAGGAAGAAGTTCTTCACAGAGTGATTGATTTCCCATTGGAATGGGCTGCCCAGGGAGGTGGTGGAGGCACCGTCCCTGGGGGTCTTCAAGAAAAGCCTGGATGAGGCACTTAGTGCCATGGTCTAGTTGACTGGCTAGGGCTGGGTGCTAGGTTTGACTGGATGATCTTGGAGGTCTCTTCCAACCTGGTTGATTCTATGATTCTATGATAAGATATCAAACAATTCTATGTTTGCTAAGTAGCGGTATAGGTGTATTTGTGTGCACCCTTAAAATCTGCAGTCACTCTGACAGAATGGCAGCTGCAAAGGTGCAAAAAACAGATGGTCTGAAAATCTTTTTCAAAACCAAGTCAGTGCTGAAACAGGCACTAAGTAGACCTGTAACCAATGGAGTGTTCAAGGAAGATAAAGCAGAACAGCAATTGCTGTTGTTTAATTTTTTCTGTATGCTTACAATTATGATTCCCCACCCCCCACCCCCCCTTGAATAGTCTCATAGCTTGCCTCCTGGGATAGTTGTAATTTCATAATCAAATGGCCTTTCAAAGACAAATGCCACAGTCTCAATGCAAAAATTTGTCACAGAAAGGATGGCTTATAATGAATATCTCAGTCCACAGTCAAGGGAGAAGAAAGGTTAGCTGCTGCGGCGTTCTTTGGCTCTGTTAGCAGCAGAGTGCCCTAACTCTCACTGACATAGCAAACACATACCAAATGCTACTCAGTACATATAAAATTTGCTTAACATCCAGACCTAAGCTTGGGAACGATTCAGCAGTGCCAATGTGCCACAGACTTGTTATCAGTAGATGGCTTAAAAATGCTAATGTTACTAGATTTTGATCCCTGTGAAAGTACCACTCCTACAAGTATTAGACTCACCTAGTTTTTCATTTCACACAGCCAGCCTAAAGTCATCTGGTGCACTTCACATTTTTTCCCAGTTACCCTTGACAAATCTTTCTTAAAGTGTGATGATACATTAAGGCCTAGTTTCTCAGGCATGTACTTTAACTTTCGTTGTTGTTGTTCTTTATTGATAAGACAATCAGCTTTCTGACTAATAGTTTTGGACCAGTGTGCTGTGTTGCACTGGGCTGGCATTCTCCAAAATCAGCCAGCAGGAATGTGACTCAAGCTTACTTCTTGAGCTTAGAAAAAAAAAAAAACCAACCAAAAAACAGACCAACAGTTTGGAAAAATAATGAATATATTTTCTAGGAAAGATGTAGTTTCTGCACTAATTTCATGTAGTCTTCAGCAGACATTTTATAGACTTAAGAATCTGCAGCTTTCTAGACATGTAACAGAGGACACTAACTGCTGCAGCCTGTGAGCTCAATGCATTTGTTCTTCCCTATTAGTTCATCTCTGTTCCACCCATTCATGTGCCTTGCCCATCACAATTACCTTCTGCTGAAGGGTAAGCAAGCTAAGACTTTTCTGGAACATGTCATCCAGGTTTAGGTTTCTTTACTAGTAACATGAGTATAAGTGGAGTTGTTTTTAATGATGAGGACTTTCTTTTGATACTAGGTGATGCAGATGTATCTCCCATTCTGTGGGATTGCTATATCCAATGCCCAGCTATTTGCAGCTTCAAGGAAGGAATATGACAGAAGCAGGGTAAGTAAAAATGTGTATTAGACCAATAGCAACCCTTTTGTTCCTTCAGATTCCAGCTATGTATCAGTATTTGCTAAGCAGACAGCTTTAACCATGTTTTAGTTTCACAAACTGCATTTTCAACACATCACTTTCTTGATTGAGGCAGCAAGCAGGGAGCGTGGGAAGGAAATATGTTCATGGTAGTGGCTGTTGTTTCCTGATGTCAGTTCCATGTTTCATAGTTCACAAACAATTGTGTTTGTGACAAGAGATGGTGAAGGAGAGAGTGTTGCATTGGCAGAGGTTCAAACTCTCATGAAACTCCAGTAATGCAAAACCTTGACCACCATAAATGTGTAGTATTCAGTTCATGTGCAAATAGTGTGGGTATCTCTTTATTAAAGTAAGGGAGGAAAAGCCTGTACATGAAGAGTTTTGACAGCAGGTGTCTTCACAGATCCACTGCTCACGTTATTCATGACTGCTGATGCCATGCATGAGTTGGAAGAGCAGGCTTGAGAGAAGTGAAAATGATGCTGACCTCACATGTCATTCTCAGAGGTGTCTTTACTTTTTTAAGAAATGAAATTATAATTTTGAGGATTTTTACATCATTGTTGGGGGTTTCTGGTTGGTTTTTTGGTTGTTTTTTTTTTTTTTTGGCATTTTGATCTTTGTGGGTTGGATTGGTTTTTTAAGCCACCTTTCCTGCAGTGGCATGAGATGATACTTTTCTTGCCACAGAGCATAGCTCCAAAGCTTCAGTAAAAATGCCACCAGTAATTGCTCTGCTCTTGCTTCACAAAGCAGGAGAAACTATGGTAGGATAGGTCTGTGTATTGAGCACTGACATTTCTATATTCAAGATTTTGGAGCTTTCTGTGTGTGGACACTAAGGCTTTTCACTACTTTGAAAACTAACAACAACCCTTTCTAGTAGTGTGTGTATTTAAGGGCCATGAAGTATGTGAGCTTGTGTCCTATCCAGATCCGACTACAGACCACTATATTTTGGTGTGGAGGTTTGGAGAAGACTTCAGGGGAAAAAAAGGATTTTCTGCCAAAGTTGTTTTTTCTTTGTTTGTTGTTCAAACAAAATTGTTGACTACAAAGAGACATAAAATTCTCTGCCTGTGGGGAAGAATAACAGGTGTTTGAGGAGTTGCTGCTCAATCTCCTGAGGGAGACATTCAGCAGAAAGGTATTAGGGGCATTCTCATCCTTCATTAGAAAATGATAAATTCTAGTTGTTGGACACATCAGGAAATTGGATTTGAGCTACAGATTCTTTGGGTTTTGTTGCCCCTTCAGCTATGCCAGGCATAACAAATACAATTGCCATTTGATGGCTACGTGATAGTCTGTATTTAATTGCATTTCTAACATGGTGATGGTCTTTACCTTTGTCTACTCCATGGCTGAAATTAGCTGGCAGGTAGCATGTGATGGACAAGACCATACTTTGCCTTCCCTATCAAACCAGGCACCACTGGTGACAAGTTCCAGTGACTGGGATCAACATTTTCCTGATGACTACTGAATTAGGAAATCTAAATTTATATGCTTACCAATATGGATGGTCTTTAGAGTTGATGCCATTAACCAGAGTAATGGAAAAGCATCTTTCTTCGGACCCATGGCAAGAAAGAAGGTGGCCTATTATTTTTACAGTTGATCAAATGAAAGGGGAAGCCCTTAATTTTAAACCATTGTACTTTACAGACCTATTGTTAGTGGAGACTGGATCAGAGTGGTGTTGGGATATGAAGTATTGATGTGCTTTTTTTCTTTCTAACGTTTGATATGCAAAATGGGTAATAAATGAGTAAAATGAAGTATAATTGCAGCAGGAAATTTGATTATAGCAAGCCAGGTAACTCAATCCATACTGTGTACTTGGAGAGCTGAATTATAACCTCTGCTTCATATTGGAACCACAGCGAAATAGTTTGAAAGATTTCCATTGCACACCAGGAGGTGGACTGTGAGAATATTATGATCTAATGAACACTTAACTTCTTTCTTTGGATACCCTCAGCCCAATTATGTTACCGTAATCCTTAGCAGAATTAAATTTTCAGTGGGTCACTCCTATTGAAAGCAACCCCAGAGATTACATCTTCTTTCTATTTATTCATTCTGCAACCAACACAAGTTTTCCATCTTTGTATGCAGGCTTTACTGGAAGTAGTGAATGACCTCTTTGAGGAACAGACTGACTTAGAGAAAATTGTCAAGAAAATTATGCATCGGGCCCAGAACCTACTGAAGTGTGAACGCTGCTCGGTATTGCTTTTGGAAGATATTGAATCACCAGTAAGTATGGCTGCACATTCTGTAGAAAGGCTAGGATTTGAGTGGTGGAGCAGCTGCCTTTATTGAGATGGCATATGTAAGTACTGGACACGAATTACTCTGCCGTTATGTCATTGTTACATATCATTTAGGCACAGCCTGGTTCTTTTTCAGTGTCAAAACTTGTGGTTTAACCCCAATGAGTAGCTAAGCCTCCCACAGCTGCCCACCCCAATGTGAATGCAGAACGGAACTGGTAGGGCAAGAATGTTGTGGTGGTTTGGGTTTTACCTGCCCCCCTAGTCTTATGAAATCACCCAGACTAGACTCAGCCAAGCTGGAAATGAGAATGAAGCTTTGTATTTACAGCTTAGCACAATACACAAGCAGATATTTACAATATATACAGCTAGAGACAGAAATATACAAGCTAGAAAAGTAACACAGAAACACAACAGCCCTCCCAGAAACCAGAGTCCTCTGGAGGAGCTCTCAACCATGCTTCCACCTCCTTCCTACCCCTCTACCTTACCCCAGACTTTGCCTTACATTCAAGGTGAGTTTGGACAATTGGCCACAGGGTTAGGAAGCAAACAGATTAGTCACACAGATGGCAGGTAAGGGAGAGACAGAAGAGCGGCAGCCAAAGCCAGATTGCTACTCTGTTATCTATGTGTGTGTTCTTGTTTTTATACATCTCAGCAAGCCTATGAGTGAAGTAGACATCACCATTGTTTCTTTTTCACAGCACATAATCTAATTCCTCTCACTAAAATATCCCAGCTAGGCTCAAACTGGCACAAGTGTGAAAACTTGTGGATTGGGATACAGTTTAACAGGTAAAGCAAAAGCTGTGTGCACAAGCAAAGCAAAATAAGGAATTCATATGCTACTTCAAATCAGCAGGCAGGTGGTCTGTCATTGCCAGGAAAGCAGGGTGTCATTACATTTAACAAGTCCCTGGGTAGACAAATGCTATGACTCTGAGGTGCCTCCCTTCTTCCTCCTTACCCCCTTTTTATTGCTGAGCATGCTGCCATGTGATATGAGATATCCATTTGGTCAGTTAGGGTCATCACAGGAGCACAGAAGCATTTTGGTTGGAAGAGACCTTGAAGATCATCAAGTCCAGCCAGCACGGCCAGGTCACAGCTAAACCATGTCCCTCATCAACATGGCTTTTCAGTCCCCCTAGGGCTGGTGACTCCATTACTGCCTTGGGCAGCCTGTTTCAGGGTTTGACAACCCTTTCAAGGAAGTAATTTTCCCTAATGTCCAACTTAAATCTCCTTCTGGCTGTATCCCCTCCTGGTTTGTTGTGCACCCTACAATCTGTTCACTGGGGTGGCAGAGAGAAACAGAGAAGGCCTTGGCACTGTGCAAGTGCTACTCAGCAATGATGAGAACATCCTTGTGTTAGCAGCGCTGTTTTCATCACAGATCTTAGACGTGTCACCGTAGAAGCTGCCATGAAGAAAATTAACTCTATCCTAGCCAAAACCAATGTAGCCACTTTTCCAAACGGCAACAGAAAGGTACATTTATGATTTCTTCTGATCATTTAAAGGCACTTAGTGGGATCTCTGTAAGTTGCTGGTGGATCTATCTATGAGTAGTGCAATTCAGATGATGCTCTGCGGCTCACAGTTGTGTGTGTCATGGGTTTAGTGATTACTACAGAACAGCTAGGGCAGCTTAACTGAGAAGTAAAGTGGTCCTCAGGGCTGCTTAGAAAAATTACCTGATTTGTTATCAAATATTGGTTTGCTCAGTTCCTTTCTTTCTTTATATACCCACTAGCTTCATTTACATGTGTCTGGAATTTATGATCTTGCTAACATTTTCAAGGCTAATGTCTTATCCAATGGATGGTGCTTGCTAGCAATTTCAGAACCAGAAAGAGTTACATCATCAGCCAAGTGACATGGTTTAGTTGACTGGATAGGGCTGGGTGATGGGTTTGACTGGATGATCTTGGAGGTCTCTTCCAACCTGGTTGATTCTATGGTTCTAAGTCTTTACTGCTTATTTTTAGAACCTACCTCTTCTACATCCATTCCAATAAAGAATTTGTTAGCATGTCTTTGCATCTGCTGAAATATTCATTTAGTCTCTATTCTAGTATGCAATGTTCTATCTTTAATCAGACTGCCAGTGCCTTAGAAATAACAAAAGTAAGTTCATCAAGACTTTGTTAACTGACATCCGATTTATTCAGCAACCCAGTGGGCTTTAGGGCCATGTAATCATTGTCTCCACAGTAACCAGCTTCTGAAGTTCTCATATTTATTTTATTTTTTTTGAGGCAGTGAAACACAATATTTTAATGTGGAACAATAGCAAAAGAGTAAGGGCTCAACCTGCAACACAAGAAATTTTCTTAGCTGTGTTTGCTGGAATACAGGACTTATTTCTTCCTGAAAGTTTTCCAGTCACTCTATCAGGGATGTGTTTGGGAGCAGCTGTGGTTGCACATTTTAAAGAGTTTCTTTTAATGCTTTGCAAAATAAACAATGAGAAACAGTCTCAGTTCCTCAGTGATGAAAATGCTGTGAAAAGATAAGTCCTCTTATAATTTTGACCTAGAACTTTCCCCCTGATGTTAGGGAAAATCCACTAGAAAAGACACAATCACATAAAAATGTCTAGATAGTCACATGCTTGTTGTTGTGACAGGAAGAAGCTTTTTCTTTGAGTAGGTGAAGTGAAAATACAACTTTCAGCAGTGCTGAAGTATATTTGGTTTTTATATTTGCTCTGTCCCCTTGACCGAGGAATAATCACTTCATTACAGAGCTCTGTTAAGTTGAACAGATGGACATAAGGTATATGAAACTACTTATCAGACACTGTTACTAGCAGCAAAATAGGTGAACAGCTTTTATATCAGTAGCTTCCTTCAGTGTTTTCACGATATTCAACACAAACTGGGTACTTGGAGGATAAAATTCTTCCTTGTAATATTCTTTTTTCTATCCAAGTATCTTTTAGTTCACTGACTCTGTAACTGATTATATGTTGCAGGGCTGTGGCAAGTCTAAATGATTATCAGAGACAGCATCTTTAGTTTGTTCATGGGGGAAAAAAAATACTGGTTTATTTTCTGGAGGAAAGATGTGATTCTTATTTCACTTAGACTAATGGAAATTAAATACTTCCAGTGAAGTACACCCTAAGTTACACTAGCTTTCATAAACACAATACTAAGGTTTGTATTTCATTTATATATTCTGTTACAGAATTTTAATGTTTCAAGATTGTTTTCCCTTTCTAAACTCCCCATGCTGCTTTTATAATTACAAGACACAGTTCTACTACCTTCTTATGAAATGCCACTATGTTTGCAAGTGTAACATGATTTTTATTTTTCACAGCACAGTAGTACATTGTGTTAGTTACAGGCTGTGGGTGGCATTGTTCACTTCATTTTTTCTCTCCTTATGTTATTTCTGCCTTCTTTTTTTTTCCAAAACCACAGGCACTGAGTTCTTGTTCTTCTAGACCAAATCCTGAAATGTGGACAGCCAAGATATTCAGTCAAGCCCAGAATTTTTCATAAATCATAGGCTAATTTGAAGGAGAATAGCATCTTGCCACCCACTTTGTCTTTTTCATGCGTGGCAAGCTAGTAATTTCCCCGATTCCCCCTATTTTGGCAGGTTAACCTATATATAGCAGAAGAGATCTTTGTAAATTAACTCAGTATTGACTCACATCTGAAATATCATACTTTTTACATTGTGTGAAAAGCTTTTGCAATACAGAAGTGGAAGATGTGGACCCATACAAATAGCCAAAAAACACCACCTGTGTTCTATGTCATGTTAGCCACTCTTAAAATGTTTCACTTATGTGCTTTTGGCATGTATTTGGAAAACAGGCAGAAATTAGTACTGTAAATGGGTTTTGTTCTGTTTATTTTCCTATATTAATAAAAGGTAAATTTGGGTAAAGCTCCATAATTCTTGTTCCAAAGCCCTTTGAAGGGAAGCATACACTGTTGGAGAAAGTAGTTTAGTGAAGGGCTCTGATTTTATCTTGTTTCTTAGTGAGCTGTGCACACCATGTATTTTGAAGATGAATTCTCCATTGGGGGAACACAGGTTGAATTTTTATTCTAAGACCACTGAATAAAGATGCAGCTTAAATCTAAGAACCTTACATTACTGTTCTCTCATATATTCATCTTAATGACAATTTTAAGTTAACTCTTCTTTTTTTTTTTTTTTTTTTTTGGTGACAGGTGGTGAAATTTACCAAATCTTTTGAACTGTTATCTCCAAAATGCAATGCTGATACAGAAAACAGGTTAGTGCCCATATCTTCTGTGGTAATAGGTTACTTCATTTTTCTCTTGGTTATTGTGGAACTTCAGGTAGATCTAATTGATGAGTAGTGTGTGTGCACAGTTTTTGCTCAGGTGAGACTCCTGCTTTCATCAAATGGTGACTTGATTGAATAAATATATGTGCCCCTGTTTTTATATGTATGTATGCATAGCGATATAGCTATATGCACAGAGCTATTTTGGTTAGAAAAGATTGCTAAGATCAAGTCCAACCATCAAACTAAGACCACCATGACTGTTAGACCAAAATGCCATGTCCAGATATTTCTTGAACGCTTCCAGAAACAGTGACTCCACCACCTCCCTGGGCAGTCTGTTCCAATGCCTGAACACGCAATTCAGTGAAGAAATGTCCAATCTAAACCTTCACTGGCACAGTTTCAGGCCGTTTCCACTCATTTTATTAGCTGATACTAGGGAGAAGAGACTGACTCCCACCTCACTACCACCTTCTTTCAGGAAGCTGTTGAGAGCAATGAGGCCTCCTCCCAGCCCAGCATCTAAAAGAAGAACCCAGAAAATGACTGATGACTTTGTTTTTCAATTTGTGTAGAACACACAAATGGTGTTTCATGTAGTTAACACTGAGATCAAAATTCTAAAGTTACTTTGGATGATTTGTTTATCTGCTACAAATTCCTTCTTACAATTGTGTTGAAAGGGTTCCAGTAAAAATTTACTTCTGCTCTTGTCTATCTGGAAAGCCTAAAAACCTCAGGTAATATATATTTCCTAGAAATTGTGTTCCTGCAACTAAATCTTGTTTGAGAGCCCAGTCAAAACAGAAATACATATTTTGCTTAGTAGGATCTGTCTTTAAACACTGATAAAAGGCTAACTGTAAGTAGTGACAGAGCTTTTAGTCCATGTAGGGTTACTGTGGTTAATTCATATGAGACAGTATCACTCATAATAGTTTCTGTAAGATGTACCAAATGAGTGGATGAAGATTCAGGGCTACTTTGGGAAGCTTTCTCCCATCTTTCAGGGTCTGATCTCCCTGACTATCAACTATATACATTTACATTTGAGGTAAGTCAATTCATACTGATCCTGCACTGGTTAGACCACACCTTGAGTACTGTGTTCAGTTCTGGGCCCCCCAGTTTAGGAGGGACATTGAGATGCTTGAGCGTGTCCAGAGAAGGGCGACGAGGCTGGTGAGAGGCCTTGAGCACAGCCCTGTGAGGAGAGGCTGAGGGAGCTGGGGTTGTTTAGCCTGGAGAAGAGGAGGCTCAGGGGTGACCTTATTGCTGTCTACAACTACCTGAGGGGTGGTTGTGGCCAGGAGGAGGTTGCTCTCTTCTCTCAGGTGGCCAGCACCAGAACGAGAGAACACAGCCTCAGGCTGTGCCAGGGGAGATTTAGGCTGGAGGTGAGGAGAAAGTTCTTCACTGAGAGAGTCATTGGACACTGGAATGGGCTGCCCGGGGAGGTGGTGGAGTCGCCGTCCCTGGAGCTGTTCAAGGCAGGGTTGGACGTGGCACTTGGTGCCATGGTCTAGCCTTGAGCTCTGTGGTAAAGGGTTGGACTTGATGATCTGTGAGGTCTCCTCCAACCTTGTTGATACTGTGATACTGAATAAGAATTTTCCATATCAAATGGCTGCCATAGTACTAAACCTCTCTTTGAATTCACCTTACTATCCACATCTTGTAGGAAACTTGAAGATTACTTTGAGCTCTGCCATATTTAAGCCCTCTAAGCAGCTTTAAAAATATTTTTGGATACTTTGCCTTCTTTTCTGCTATATTTCTTTACCTCTAGTGTGGCAAGAAGCTATCATTTCATTAAGGTGAATATGCACATTGTGCTTCAGATTATGACAGGTTGTAATTCTTAGTTGTGCCGGGGGATGTATAGGCTGGATGTTAGGAGGAAGTTCTTGCCAGAGAGAGTGATTGGCATTGGAATGGGCTGCCCAGGGAGGTGGTGGAGTCACCATTCCTGGGGGTGTTCAGGAAAAGCCTGGATGAGGCACTTAGTGCCATGGTCTAGTTGACTGGCTAGGGCTGGGTGCTAGGTTGGACTGGATGATCTTGGAGGTCTCTTCCAACCTGGTTGATTCTATGATTCTATGCCCTATCTACTAGTTGAGAGATGGGAATGGTGAGGCAAGTGGAAAACAATTGATAACAAATGGGAGGGTTTAAATATGAATAAATAATCTGTTGATTCATCTGGGAATGACAAGTTACTGCTTTTAATAAACAGCTTCAGAGTAACAGTTGGTCTTTCCTAGGTTGGTTAACTGGGAGAAAATACATTCCTTTGGTTTAGGAACAGGAATATCAGTCAAGGGATGTTTTTCCTGTTTTTCTCAAGCTTGATCCATAGCCAAATTAGTCAAAACAACGTAGAGTGGTGTCAAGATAATCAAGCTGGATCATTTCTTGTTACCATAGCTATATTGGCATGTTACAAAAAAGGCAGTTTGTAGTAGCCTGCTCTGCACATAATCAAAATTATTTTAACTTTAGTCTGAGACATAAATAAGCACATGCAACCCGGTAGCCAGCCTTTATAAGACTTATAAAGCTGTATTTCACTACCTCTTAAGGTAAAGTCTTACTGCTTTTCCTTTGGTTTTCATCCAGTGGAAAGTGAAGTTAGTTTTACAAAGACCAAGGTTAGGTAGGCAGAAATGACATCACATTTGGATGTAGTACAGGCACAGCTTGAATTATTGGCACTGTAGTGTGAAAGTAAAGGTCTTTTAGGATTCAGAAAGATGCCACCAGCCCCTGACACTTGAATATTTTTCTAGTGAATTTTGCCCTTTTTATTCTACATTCTGCAGCCATAACTGACATAAAGTTATGAGAGGTTTAATGTGGAAATGAATGGCAAGCTGAGTTTCTTTGTCATTCCATCAGTGAAGATAAATGTTATGTATTTGAAACTTTAGTGAAAATGCAAAGAAATTATACACTTAGAACAGTCCTAGGTACAAGTTTTATCTGAAAGAGAGAGAAGCTCTAAGGACAATATAACCTTTCATGTCCTAACATAATTTCTTACATAATTTCAGAAGAAATTTGCCTTGTTACATGTAACTAACAGCAGCTCACCTGTCTAGCCCCTAAATATTCTAATGAATCTTGTGTCTTTTTTTTTCTTTGCTGTCGGTTGTAAAGAAATACCTGAAAGACCACACTGGCATTTTTCTGTTTGCAGTTTTCTAGCACACACTATTTTCTTTCCCCTTGAAAAAAAAGATTGCATAAATCTTAGACAATTTGAGGGTTCAGTTCTGCTGTGTTCTAGATGAAGGTGAGCTCAAAGGATGGTGCTGTGAGCTGTACTATCTTACACAGAAGACGACTTGTTAGATGTAGCTGAAATAATGGTGCTCTAACTTGAATACCAGTGAAGGTGGATGGGTTAACTGCCTGAGTCAGAGTGTAGGTTGCATGGCAGAAAATACCTGTGCTCTCTCCTAGCTGGCCTGGTACAGAGGAAGTTCTGAAATCCCTGCCAGCACTCTTTCACCACCACTGTCCTTGGAACGATGTGCACTCAGTGATCACTACACTCGCTGCAGTATTTTTATGCTTCTCAAGGCATCTTTATTCTTGTAGTCCTAGGATTCAGCAGGGTTCATGTCACTGTTTAGAAAGGATTGAAGGCGATTTTGAGTGTATCACTTCCTACTCTACTTTTTGCCATCCCTGTCAGAGAAGCATTGGGGAAGATAGCAAGACAAGCAGCTGCACGTGGGGAGCCTGCAGCATTGTGATGTTCAGCAGGGTTTAGTTTCCTGCGTGGCATGCAGCTTTTCCTGCTACTGCGTGGGCAAGATAGAGAGATGGTGGCATGCAGCTGCCTATGTTGGTCCAGCAAGACTCTCTCACAGATTTCCACAGTTTGGAAAAGGTTGTTACTTGTGGGTTTTGAGTAGCTTCTGAGTGTTCTGAGGATGAAGAGAGAGACAGCTGGCTGCGTCTTGCATTAGGATTAATCACTGATATTACCTCCTAGTGAAAGTGGAGTGCATCTCTTCCAGGGTGTTATTGCAAAGCACTTGCCAGGAATGGCAAGAACATGCCTTTAAAACTCCTTCCTGAATTATATCTTGGTGTTTTTTTTTTAACTTAAATTTATTTACTGGTTAAAATGCTTGACACCCATCATGCAGTCCAGATATAAAGTGCCTTGTATTGTAATGATAAAATCCAGATTTTTGGTGTATGAGCTAGGAACCATGCTTTGAAATTAGATTCTTGTCCTCCTTAAAGATGTTTCTGCCTCTCAAGAACTGATGTCCTTGAAAAAGTTTTAAACTGCAAACATGAATTTTTCACTTAGCTAAAAGAACACTATTGTATTTCTGTAACTGGTCCTGCCAAATTATACACACAACATTTATTACAGTCACTCAAAATTCCTATCTCGGATAGAAGTTGATACACTTTGTGTAAATCAATATTATTGTCTTTATTTATAGTCTTGTAAGAATATTGAGTTTTCTTTCAAATGAGTGACTTAGTTGAATCAGTCTCCAGAAAAATCAATACAGCCAACAAAAATCAGTCTTTTCACTTCAGTTGAGTCTTTCAAGCATTTTATTGTGCATCCTTCTTTCATTCATGTGCATTACTTTGAAACTTGAAGCTAGTGTAGTCTTTTCCATGTCTGCTCAGAATCACTTTTTTCCTTTTAAGTAATGTTTCTCACATGTTGAGAATTTATTTCTCAGTTTTCTTCCCAAAGCATAGGCAACCTGCATATATTCATTCACACACGAATGGTTACACCTCACCAATATCAAAAACCTGTCTGCAATAAATCAATAAGAACTTTTCCTGCTGATTAGGTAAGATTTAAGATTTGGACTTTAGGGCTTGTACTGGAAATTAATATTCATTATGCATATTAACATTATTTTTATTATTAACATTCAAAAATCGGGGAAATTCCCTGAGATTCTTTGGATTTTTGGTCAACAGGAAGTAATTGCATGGAATTAAACAGTTTAAACAATCAGAACTTGGAAAATAGCAATGCAAAACCAGAAAAAATTCTAACTGTGCCTATGGAGTCTTGGCATTCACTCCAGCATATGTACTCAGGGACCAAAGCATCATGAGTAAGTCTGCTGTATGAAAGATGCTTTCAAACTCACAAGAACGATCCCAGGGTAGCATACAAAATATTTCAGGCAGAAGGGAAGGAGTTGCTGCTAAGCTGCTAGTGTTAGCTGCAACACATGGCTGCCTTTAACGAGCCACAAGACGACGAGAGGCAGGAAGGCTCTGTGTTGAATGCAGAGAAAGGCTGATGCAGAAAGGCTCACTTTTCTAAGTCATCCCACTTTAAATACTTCAGTTTGAAAATCCAGCTGGCCAATAGGCACCAGCACCATTGTTCTGGCCAGTGAATTCAAAGCTTCCTGCCTCCTTTGGCCACGTAGGAAGGTTGAGGGCAGCACAAGACACCTGACACATGGTGCTAAGACCCCTAGCCCTCAAGGCTTTGTTGGAGCCAAACCCTTGCTGTTTGCTCATCTAACCCAACTCCTAGACCCCTCAACAGGAGGAGGAGTGCAAGGGTTAAACTGGCCTGGCAGGCTTTATGTCCTAACAAGACAGGGCTGTCTGGATACCGAGTTTGCTGCATGTTGTGGTTTTTTAAAGAGAGATGATGGAAATGGAGCTCTCAAATGAAATTGGGGGAAAAAAAACCACAGAACTATATTTTGGAGAGATACAGAAAAGAAATTACAGAAGCAGATACAACAGCCATGGCAAACCCCCTTGAAGTCTCCTCCAGCCCAAAACTGAATCTACGATCCCCAGTGCTCCAATCCTCCCCCTCCAATGCCTCCACCATCCAAGAGGCTTAAACACAAGCCCCTGGAGGCCCCAAAACAGGTCTACTGCTTACAAGTTTCTCCCGATAAAGGGGCTCCCACCAGGCACAGGGCTGGAGGAGGAGAGGAGAACAAGCTGGCTTTGCCATGAGTTTATAAAGAGATAGCAGAATTATGGGGTTGAGTAACAATCTTCCAGCCCCCAGATTTTTTTTAACCCTGTGGTTCTCAACCTGGGACACTGGAGGAGCTATGGTGGATTGTAGTGCCCATACTTCCAGCATCCTATGCTCTCCTATGTATTATATATCCACTTTTATCTGCCTTAGACTACTGATTTTAAGGTTTATTTCATGATCCCTTTTTCAGGTATTGTATTTCAGAACAAAAAAAAAAGGGGGGAGAGGGCGGGAAAGGTACTTCCCTTGACAGGAAAATTACTGGAAGTATGAATGTAAAATAATTCACATTATTAGACTAGTTTGAAAAATTAAAATCTTAAGATTCTATACTTTTTGGTACCACTACAGAAAAAAATATACTTAGAACTGGTTGCTTTTGATGGGCAGGTCTGTATCCTACAGGGACATAATCCTAATCTTACTTCATATGTGAATATGTTTAATTATTAAATGCTGTATCTACTTGAGAGAATAATGCTCTTTTCAGTAGTGTGATAGTTTGAGTGTTACCCACTCCCCCGCCCCCTCACTTTGAAAAATCACCCAGGATAGACTCAGCATCTCTGGAACTTGAATAAAGCTTTATATTTACAGTTTAGCACAATACACAAGCAGATATTTACAGTATATACAGAAATATGCAATGTAAAATGTAAATCAGAAACACAACTTCCCTCCCAGAAACCTGAGTCCCCAGGAGGGGCTCTCAACCACCCTTCCACCTTCTCCCACCCCTCTACCTAACCCAAGACTTTGCCTTATGCTCAAGGTAGCTTGGAGGGTTGGCCAGGGGGATTAGGAAGCAGATGGATTAGTCACACAGATGGCAGGTTAAGGAGAGAGGTTGAGCCCCAGAGAGACAGAGAGTGACTCTGTTATCTATATTTATGTTCTTGCTTTTAAACATCTCAGCAAGCCTATGAGTGAAGTAGACATCACCATTGTTTCCTTTTCTCAGCCTGCAATCTTATTCTTCTCACCAAAACATTCTAGCAAGGCTCAAACTAGCACAAGTAGGGAAAAAACTGTGTAAAGGAGGGATTTTTTAAATGTGCCTTTTCAATAAACACTGAATTATTGTAGACAACAGCGAGTAAACATAAAAAACTGAATGGCTCTGCTGCTCCTGTGAGTATGCCTATAAGAGTTGCTGAACTTCCAAGTAACGTTGATTATATTCTTTTCCTTCCTTGTCACGCCTCTTGGTAGTTTCAAAGACAGCATGGAGAAATCATCATCTTACTCTGACTGGCTAATAAATAACAGCGTTGCTGAACTGGTGGCTTCCACAGGTCTCCCGGTGAATATCAGTGATGCCTATCAGGATCCTCGCTTCGATGCTGAAGTAAGAGATTCTATTTAAATGTAGACATATTGACATTGAAAATATACTAATATAACAGTTTTATCATTACATCTCAGTGTCTCTAAACATGTGAGTTTTTTTCCCTATCCAGTGTGTCCTCGCAGAATCACAGAATTAACCAGGTTGGAAAAGACCTTTGAGCCCAGCCTATCACCTAGCCCTTCTAATTACCTAAACCATGGCACTAAGTGCCTCATTCAGTCTCCTTTTAAACACCCCCAAGGACAGGAACTTACTGATAGTAGACTTGATCCCCCTCACCCAGATCACCAGTAAAGTTATTAAACAGGACTAGACCCAGCACTGATCCCTGGGGACACCACTAGTTACTGAAGAGAATAATTTGCCTACAAAAATCTCTCAGAGTACCTGAAAAGGGCCTAGGTGAAGGCTGTGGAGGGGCTATTTAGGAGGATTTTTAGTGATAGGGTGAGGGACAATGGTTTGAAACTGGAACAGGGGAGACTTAGGTTGGACATCAGAAGGAAGTTCTGCACAAAGTGAGTGGTGGAATAGCAGAAGAGGTAATCCAGGGATGTGGCTTACACTCCATCCCTAGGAACACTGAAGACCAGATTTCACCTGCCCAAAGCAGCCCCTGCTCCACCACCCTTCACCTTGCCTAAATAGCTCCTTCTTCTACCACCACCCTTTTTCCACCCATCCCAGAGCCTAGGGCAAGAGCCTCACCTAGCCAAGATACCACACAAAGGAGCTCAGCTTAAACAAGGAGACCCAGCCAGCACTCATAGGTGATACTAGAGAGATGATATCAAGTTCCTATCCTACCTAACCGGGGGGCCACCAGGCCCCCCGGCCTTTGAATCCCCTCCACCATTCACCCAGTGTGCACCACAGGGACTCACCAGTGATGAGAGGAGGAGGATCCCTCTGCCCAGTTGGGCAAGCTTAGGGCTTCTGCCTTTCCTGAGGCAGATTAAAAAGGGGAGTGGGCAGGGAGAGCAAAGTGGTGACACCTGGGGTGGGAGGAGACTCCAACAGAACCCAGGTGCTCTGGGTTTGGGGGAAAAAAAGAGTAAAATGTGGTGTGGGAAAGGGGCAGGTATGATGGAAAAGGAAACGTGGTGAGGAAAAGGGTGGAGAAGAGAAGGATGTCATTGTTCATTACATCTCCTCTTGGTGTGCTGGTGTTTACATGGCTTTGTAGAGTGCGCACAAAGCATGGAATTACTGTGTGACTTCAGGCAGTTACTAAGTCTGTTCACAATTATGGGTGGGTTTGGGGCTTTTTTCCCATGTTTAAATGCTACCTTTCTCCACCAAGTTGTGCAAATTGATTTTTTATTGCTGAAAACTCTGCTGGTGGTGTTCAGTATTGGCAGTGCCCTTGTTGTTAGCTATTGGGGTGACTGGGACATGGAGCATAAACAGAACTTTTATCTGTACAGATAATGTTGTTTGTGATCTATCTTAGACAAATAGCCTTTTAATTTGCTCAAAATAGACATACCAGATTGGATATTTCTCCAAGATACATACCCCTTCTAATAGAAGGAGTGGATCATTTGTGTATCCAAAATTCCAACCTCAGTTAGGAAGATGTAGGTACAGATAAGAACCTATATGTATACTTCACACCTAAATAAATGTTAGAGGCATGGGGAAGGACAAAATCTTCACTGAATTCTATCCACTGAAACAATATTACTATGGGCGACTTGGACAGTAATCAGTGGGCAGCTTTGGAGGGCAGGTCTGCTAAACTATATTACTACAATAAGTGTGCTTGGAAGTGTTTTATGATGAGAGTTTGCTTGGTTCCAGTTTTACTCCATGTGTCATTTAAGGGATTACCTAAAAGGGCCCTGCTATAAAAGTGCACAAGAAAACCATGATTGATGTGAATTTGTTCAGAATTTAAAAAAGCACCATTAAAATTAATGCCTAAGGTCTATCTGTTGCCAAAGAGATGTGCTAAAATAAAGTGTCAATCCTTGATGTGTTTGCAGTTGTACTTTTACTATATGGTGTTCTGTATAATTCAGCTACCTCGTTTCACAATTAGCTCTTTCCAAGTTACAAGCACTTCCCTTTTATATAGAGAGAGGGAAAACAATACAAAGGGCAGAAATGATTGTCTGTTGGTGGGTTCCTATGAAAATTTAATTCTTACATTCTCTTGTTACACACAGGTCTTTCTACAGTCAAGTGCAGTAAGAGGAACGTGTTATCCTTTAAAATAGAGTCAAACATATGTTTGTAGTTATGAACAGACATTCTGTTTTCTGCTTCTACTGCAAACACTCTTTTTTTTCTCACAGGAAACTAACTGCCATTTTCAAATGTTGATCTCAACTTTCAACTCATTCACCAAGAATTTAATGCAAAAGGTTGTTTTTTTTCAGTTCATTTTAAGATCTTCATCTGACACAAATGTTCTCCTGCTACCATGCCTATTAGGTGGCACTCCACACTGATCATAGAATGGTAGAATCAGCCAGGTTGGAAGAGACCTCCAGGATCATCCAGTCCAACCTAGCACCCAGCCATAGCCAATCAGCTAGACCATGGCACTAAGTGCCTCATCCAGGCTTTTCTTCAACACCTTCAGGGACGGTGACTCCACCACCTCCCTGGGCAGCCCATTCCAATGCAAATCACTCTCTCTGGCAACAGCTTCCTCCTAACATCCAGCCTATACTTCCCCAGGCACAACTTGAGACTGTGTCCCTTTGCTCTGTTGCTGGTTGCCTGGGAGAAGAGACCAACCCCCACCTGGCTACAGCCTCCCTTCAGGTAGTTGTAGACAGCAATGAGGTCACCCCTGAGCCTCCTCTTCTCCAGGCTAAACACCCCCAGCTCTCTCAGCCTCTCCTCACAGGGCTGTGTTCCAGGCCTCTCAACAGCTTTGTTGCCCTTCTCTGGACATGTTCCAGTATCTCAACATCTCTCTTGAATTGAGTGGCCCAGAACTAGACACAGGACTCAAGATGTGGCCTGACCAGCGTTGAGTACAGGGGCAGAATAACCTCCCTTGTCCTATTGGCCACACTGTTCCTGATCCAGGCCAGGATGCCATTGGCTCTCCTGGCCACCTGGGCACACTGCTGGCTCATGTTCAGCCTCTATCTATCAGTACCCCCAGGTCCCTTTCCTCCTGGCTGCTTTCCAGCCACTCAGTCCCCAGCCTGTAGTGATCTGGTCTGGATGTGTACAAATAAGCAGTACTCTAGTTAATACCTGAGTTAACATCTTTTGCTAGCTAGGGAGATAACAGTGATCCCATCCTGCCCCCAGCATATGAATGATTTTTGGTCTTTTACTTCTGTTACAGACTGCGTGTAGCACCGGCAGTTAATGTAAAGGAACGCCTCCTGGTCTCCTGTGGGTGGGCTCAAACCACTCTCTTACTCTGATCTCTTTTGAAAAAAAAAAATTTCTTCACATTTTGCAAGAGTGATCCTAAAGAATAAAGCTTATTGTCATGCAACAGAGAGAATCAGCAACACTCTGAACAGATTTTAAAGTTTTATACTATATTAGACAGAAAACAACATATGAGGCAGAAAATTCTCTTCAGAAGCTCAGGACAAATTCAACCTACATAAAAAATACAAAATCTGATGTATGACTCTATCCTTTCATTTTTTCCCCCCTAGCTTGCACTTCTGCCCAATTCCCTGATCACTTTTGCTCTCTTCTGAAAATGTGTCTTCCTGTAAAACCCCTTTTATAGCTGCTTTGCTAAATTAGATCCCTTCAATAGCTGCTTTACTAAATCACATTTCAGTTAGACGATCAGGAAGGCTATTGCTAAGGCACACTTATTACGTGGAGGTTGTCTCTACTAATCCACCAGTGTAAGTAGTCAAAGATGACACCAAGCTGGGGGCAGATGTGACTGAGTTGGAAGGCATAAGGGCTCTGCAGCGGGACCTTGACCGCCTGGACAGATGGGCAGAGTCCAATGGGATGGGGTTCAATAGCTCCAAGTGCAGGGTGCTGCACTTTGGCCACAACAACCCCATGCAGAGATACAGGCTAGGGTCGGAGTGGCTGGAGAGCAGCCAGACAGAGAGGGATCTGGGGGTGCTGATTGATACCCACCTGAACATGAGCCAGCAGTGTGCCCAGGTGGCCAAGAGAGCCAGTGGCATCCTGGCCTGCATCAGGAATGGTGTGGTCAGCAGGAGCAGGGAGGTCATTCTGCCCCTGTACTCTGCACTGGTTAGACCACACCTTGAGTACTGTGTTCAGTTCTGGGCCCCCCAGTTTAGGAGGGACATTGAGATGCTTGAGCGTGTCCAGAGAAGGGCGACGAGGCTGGGGAGAGGCCTTGAGCACAGCCCTATGAGGAGAGGCTGAAGGAGCTGGGATTGTTTAGCCTGGAGAAGAGGAGGCTCAGGGGTGACCTTATTGCTGTCTACAACTACCTGAGGGGTGGTTGTGGCCAGGAGGAGGTTGCTCTCTTCTCTCAGGTGGCCAGCGCCAGAACGAGAGGACACAGCCTCAGGCTGCACCAGGGGAAATTTAGGCTCGAGGTGAGGAGAAAGTTCTTCACTGAGAGAGTCATTGGACACTGGAATGGGCTGCCCGGGGAGGTGGTGGAGTTGCCGTCCCTGGAGCTGTTCAAGGCAGGATTGGACGTGCCACTTGGTGCCATGGTCTAGCCTTGAGCTCTGTGGTAAAGGGTTGGACTTGATGATCTGTGAGGTCTCTTCCAACCCTGATGATACTGTGATACTGTGATACTGTAATTATCTGGACATTGCCTGGGTGCAGTCTGTCTGTAATCCCAAATCAAAGTCAGGTAGTGCAAGCTTTCTGTGGCAAAGAAGGCAATGTCTGTACTTTCTTTGGCGACTTTTAGAAGAATCCTTATGACTTTTGGTTAATGAACAATATTTCAGCAGAACTTTCCTAGCAGTGAAGAGCTAATCTATGTGGAATGAATTTTGTAAATGTGAACTTGTTCCTTGACATTTCTGTTACTTGAATGTAAAGGAAGCTCTTAATTCTGTGTTTTAGGCTGACCAGATTTCTGGCTTTCATATAAAGTCTGTTCTGTGTGTTCCTATATGGAATAGCAACCACCAAATAATTGGTAAGACCTTCCTAATATCCATATCATTTTTTCCCATGTAAGTTTAATTATGGTTTGTGTTTGGTTGTTTTTTTTTTTTCATTCTGTGTTCCTTTTCCTTCTTTTCCCCAGCTGAATATCATTAAGAAGTTATGATACTTAGAATACTTATTTTGTAGTGAAACTGAGAACTGAGGAGATGAAAACAGAAATTCTAACAATATTATGTTTGATATGCTTTGATATTTTAGTGGATCTCTCTCTTTTGTACACAGCCCAAGAAACTTTCTGCAGTCAACTAAAGCAGTCATTTCTTTCTTTAATGATAAACTACAACCAGGGAAGACTTACTGGAGAGGCTGTGTCGGTTGTCAGAGCTGCCTGTGCCAATGGTGTGTGCTAGATCAGGATGTGACAGGGATTTATTGCCTGTTTGATAGGATGCTTCCCAGCTATGCTACTCCTGCAATTTGCCCTGCATTATTATCTGCTGTTGGCATAAAAAGGAGTGCCACATTCCTCTGATAACTTTTCACAGTTTGAAGACAAAGTGATAACAGTTTAAATCGGCAGGGCAAAACTTACATCCCTAAGCACAGTGGCTGTGAGCAAGAGCTGAGATCATTAGTGCACTGCTGAAAGCACTTGGTGCCATGTGGGATCAGGATCTTTGAGTTTATTTAGCAGAGATAATGTGGGAATTGATTTTTTTTAAAGCCAGGGTTCATTATTTATTGTAGGGTTCATTATTTGTTGCGATGTATGCATTGCACTGAAGAAATATGTAGAAATTGAACCCTTGACTGCTGATAGCTCTTGCAGCATTTTTCTAACAGCATATTGTAGCTAAATAAACTACAAATGGTTTATGACAGCAGAACTCAATATTCATTCAACTAGAGCCAAGTGCTTTAAACACTTCTTTAAAATGGTTTAATAAAATGGCTTTTTTTTTCATTGGTTCAATCAATTCATGGACCAGTCATGAGAAAAAAAAGGACATATATATATATATATATATATATATGCTATATATATATATATATACACAGGTGATAATTAACCCACTAGAATTTTAGGAATGAAGGTACTGATTCAGGAAATTATATTAGTAACCCCAAATTGCTAGGACAACTTATGTGACTGCTGTTAGCAAAGTGCTTGAGTTCTTTCCCAAATAATTATTTGAGTTTTTGTGGAAAACATTGTGAGTAACTTTCAGATTTGCAATATTCTACTTGGAGACTGAAGATTGAAGATTAAGAGTAATAAACTGAATCCTGGTACCCAAACCATCAGATTTGCTTATGTTTGTGTCTATTTAATGATTTTCAGAATAAATATTGGGAGTTTTGCTTTTCAGTTTGGAATATTTTGAATGCCACCAATGAATACAATATTCTGCACTGTGAATTAATGAATGAAGCTGATAATTCATGTTAACTCTTTCTAAAGGAGTAGCTCAAGTGTTGAACAGGCTCGATGGGAAACCCTTTGATGATGCTGACCAGCGACTGTTTGAAGTAAGAGACATTCGGTTTTGTAGCAATAGCATTTATTTAGCAGGAATTGGTATTTCTGGGTAATGATGTTTGAGACTACTCTAGGGAGAGAAAAATATGTTGTCTGTATTGTCTGACATTAATTCTCAAAACTCCTCACTTAATATTCCATCCTAATTAAAACAAGTTACTTGCATCTGATCTTTCTGACCTTGTTGAGGCCAGTGACTTATCTGGATTCTCAAATAACCTGTCTAAGCATGATTATTCTTAATAGTTCCATGCAATTCCTTTTCATGATTAAATCAGCATTCATCTTTGCATTTCTGTTATAATTGAATTATAATTGCCTTTTTTTTTTTTTAATTCTAGGCTTTTGTTATTTTTTGTGGCCTGGGCATCAACAACACAATTATGTATGACCAGGTGAAGAAATCCTGGGCAAAACAGTCTGTGGCTCTGGATGTATGTATACACCTTAATGAAACCTTCCCTTGCTCATAAGTGTCATATCTAAGGAATCATAGAAACAATCAGGTTGGAAGAGACCTCCAAGATCATCCAGTCCAACTTATCCCCCAGCCCTATCCAGTCAAGTAGACCATGGCACAAAGTGCCTCATCCAGGCTTTTCTTCAACACCTCCAGGGCTGCTGACTCCACCACCTCCCTGGGCAGCCCATTCCAATGGCAAATCACTCTGTCAAGAACTGAGCTTCCTCTTCTCCAGGCTAAACACCCCCAGCTCCCTCAGCCCCTCCTCATAGGGTTTGTGTTCCAGGCCTCTCACCAGCTTTGTAGCCCTTCTCTGGACATGTTCCAGTATCTCAACATCTCTCTTGAATTGAGGAGCCTGGAACTGGACACAGGACTCAAGGTGTGGCCTGACCAGTGCTGAGTACAGAGGAATAATAACCTCCCTCATCCTGTTCCTGATCCAGGCAGGACACCTACTGCTTCCAAATTTATTGTGGTTGGTATCACCAACCTGACTCTCCACATCTTAGAGTGTAGTTTTGTTAAGGTACTGACGAAGGGAAACTTTCTCAGTACACTTACCTGTGGTGCTCATCTCATGCACAACTTCAATAATTTTGAACCTGGATGTTTCATTCAATGTCCATGTTTTTTACATGATAAAGAGGGAAAGTGATGATGGAGAACCTAGTTTCTTGCAGGCATAAAGGCAGGAATTAATCTAGGTGTTTGGGGTGGATTAGGAACCTTCACTCCCTACTATTTGAAATTTCCCAAACTAACTCAGATGGTTTGGAAGGAAGATGAAGATATGCTTATAGCATGTCAAAATATACAAGCATGTATGCACAATATATACAAGTATTTACAGTTATATACAAGTCAGAAATAATACAGAAATCCAAATTCCCTCCTGGACAACAAAAACTGCCTGCAATGGCTTAAAGTTGCCCCTCTCTCTGTTCCCTTCCACCTCTATCTCAGACCTCAGAGGGACAAACCTAAACAAAAGCAAAGCTCACATGTTAATAGCTGAGATTAGAGGTGAGGTATCAAAGCAGATGGGGGTTAAAAAGGAAGTGATTAAAGCTAATGACACAGACTAGACAGAGAAAGGAACAGAACAATGTTCCAGGACACAGTGAGGGAACATTGTTTATGTTTTGACTTTTTAGCACTTTCAGCAAACCATTAAATGATATAGATGTCATCATTAGTTTCTTTTCACAACCAGTGATCTAATTTCTCCCACTAAAATGTTCCAATTAGCTTCAAACCAGCAGTCTTATGTGTATTTTCTTGTCCTTCAGTAACTGAAAATTCCTTGGAAATTGCTATTTTAGATCGTTGTTACTTTTCTAGTGTTGCAAGCTGTAAGTAGAATTTACTGTAAACAGGACAAAGTTTGGACAAACTGATTGACATCATAGGATTTTTTAGTATCAAAAGCAACATCTTATCAGAGCCCTTATCAGATATATGTCTTTCTAGAATAAGATCAAAGCAGGATAGCTGGCAGCTCATTAAGAGCTTTGCTTGATCAAGGCCAATATGAAATTGCAAAGTCCTGCCATTACAACACCACATCTTTCCATAATATACATATGAAGTGGCTAAATGCATGGAAAGCTTTTTTTGTCCATTCCCCTTGTAGGAATTTCTGTTCCTATTTCTCCCCCTCTTCATGAAGAATGAAATCTATCCTCTCCTCTAAAACAAACTCTGAAATGCAGATCATTTCAAAAAGGAAAGATTAATTAAACTTCTGTAAGCTGATTCAACATTAAAGCACTATTCTGTATTATATTGCAGAGATTTTAAACATAATAATAGTAAAAGCAATCTTGCCAAGAACAAAGCTTGGAATTTTTAGGACAGCTTTACAAATTTACATTATTCTCACTACATTGTTTACAGTACTCTGACAAAAACAATAATGAAGAGTGGTTTGAATGAAATTTAAGTTTTGGGGTTTGTAAGTATTATGCAAGACTGGTTAATCTTAAAACATTCCTCCAATGAAAAGTTAATGTTGCTAAGATGTCAGCATTGTTTTAGATTTCATATGTGATAAGAGAAGAAAATAATCTAGTTATCTCAGATGTGTACAGTCTTTAACTGTACAACTCATTTGGATTTTTAGGATCACAAGGTGTTAGAGGTTGGAAGGGACCCAAAGAGATAACCGAGTCTAACCCCGCTACCAGAGCAGGACAATACTATCTAACACAGATCACAGAGGAACACATCCAGACAAGCCTTGAAAGTCTCCAGAGAAGGACACTCCACAACCTCTCTGGGGAGCCTGTTCCAGTGCTCTGTGACCCTTACAGTAAAGAAGTTCCCCCTTGTGTTGAAGCGGAACCTCTTTTGCTGCAACTTGCACCCATTGCTCCTTGTCCTATCTCAGGGAGCAAGTGAGCAGAGCCTGTCCCCCCAGTCCTGGCCAGCCCTCAGATACTTATAAACATTTATCAAATCCCCTCCAAGTCTTCTTTTCTCCAGACTAAAAAGCCCCAGGTCTCTCAGCCTCTCCTCATCAGCCATGCCCTCCAGTCCTCTAAGCAACCATGTAGCCCTCCACTGGACCCTCTCCAGCAGATCCCTGTCCCTCTTCGACTGTGGAGCCCAAAACTGAACACAGTATTTAAGATGAGGTGTCACCAGGGCAGAGTAGAGGGGGAGAAGAATCTCCCTTGATCTGCTGGACACATTCTTCCTAATACACCCCAGGATCCCATTGGCCTTCTTGGCCACAAGGGCACATTGCTGTGCCGTGGTTAACTTGTTATCCACCAGTTGGATAATGGATATCCACCATTACAAAAGGAAACACAAATATACTGTTAGCTTGATGAATTTCCCTCCATTAAAACAAAAATCAACTCAAACTGAATTGCTATGAAGATGGCTTTTTTCCCCTTTGATTTAATGTTGGAGATGTTTATCTGAGTATTTGGGATCTATCCTCTGATGCGTGTAGGCATGTGAAAGCTTTTTGAAGCCAATAGGATTTTCCATTTTAGATAACCTTCCAAACATAAGTGGGGTTTTAAATTACTGTTATTTTCATTGTTGTTGTTATATATGTATTAATTCAGGAGGAAAAGTTCAAAACTTTCCTTTTCAGGCCTCCTGCAAGATTTTTAATTCTTTATATACAGTCATGAATCACTAAAAGCCTTCATATGCCACAGATATTTGTGCAGTATGATATCTTTGAGTACTTCTCTTGGCAAGAGAAGCAACCAGTGCCAGATATCACACTTGGATACACAAGGATGCAAAGCAGCATAGAAGTCTGTTATGATATCAAGGAAATTTCTTGGATTAAAATACAGGTTCTTTCTTTGATCTGAAAAGACTAATAGTCATATAGCTTTAATGTAAATTACAGGTTTGATAAATGGCCACTATGGTTCAGTGATGAATAATTCTTTCCACAAATGAGCAACAACTCATGACAACATTTGTGCAAAGTGATTAAGGATACAGCAGAAGAGTACTTTAACAAAGAATGGTATAGGCTGCATCAGGAGAAGTGTGGCCAGCAGGTCGAGGGAGGAGATTCTCTCCTCTAGTCTGCTCTGGTGCGACCTCACCTGCAGTACTGCCTCTAGTTCTGGAGCCCCTATTACAATAAGGATTTGGAGATGCTGGAGTGTGTCCAGAGAAGGGCCACAAGGATGATCAGAGGGCTGGAGCACCTCTCCTCTGAGGACAGAGTGAAAGAGTTGAGGTTGTTCAGTCTGGTGACGAGGAGGCTCTAAAGTGATCTTATTGTGACCTTCCAGTATCTGAAGGGGGCTTACAAAATAGCTGGGGAGGGACTTTTTAGGCTATCAAGACTAGGGGGAATGGGGCAAAGCTGGAGGTGGTGAGCTTCAGGCTAAATGTGAGGAGGAAGTTGTTCAGCATGAGAGTGGTGAGAGCCTGGAATGGGTTGCCCGGGGAGGTGGTTGAGGCCCCATCCCTAGCAGTGTTTTAGGGCCAGGCTGGATGAAGCTGTGGGCAGCCTGCTCTAGGGTAGGGTGTCCCTGGCCGTGGCAGGGAAGTTGGAACTAGATGATCCTTGTAGTCCCTTCCAACCCTGACTGATTCTATGATTCTACATGGTTCAAACCCAGGCTAAATGCTATTTTGTGTATAAAGGATGCAAAATGTGAAAATTACTAACAGATTAGAATAAATCATTATTCAGGAAGACTGTATGAATGTAGAGGGGTACAATGAATGCTGCTAAAGGAAAAGTTTTAGGAGAATTTTGATGTTGAGTGTAATCTGTCATAGCAGAAGATATGATTTTACTGATCTTAGGATTTCTGAGAGAAGCTACAATATGACTGGACAGAAAAATTGGTACTGCTTGAGGAAGAACTTGGTGCATAGTTATAGTAAATAAACCATGGGATAGAATTAGTTAATTGGTGTTTATTATTTATACTTTTATAGTGCAGGAATGATTTCCTGGTACTGTAAAAGATGACACCTCCAAAATTGATATGCATAAATCTATCTTGGGACTTACTGCCACAAGATATTGTGAGCCAAGGGCATTTGAGATAGAGTTTAGGTATTCATATGAGCAGCAGTCATTCACAGACAAAAGCAATTTCAAAATGAGAAATCTATGTCAAAGCTTTAGCACATAAACAGATTGGATGTGGTTGTGTGTTGAGTGAGAACTATCCTTGCTAGAAGTGCTCTGCCTCTGTGGGTATGAATGCATACTTATAGGTAACAAGAGGAGGTGTGCAGTACTTTGTGCATTTTATGTGATGATTTCATCTCCAGAATGGCATTGAAGAGAATGTCAAACGTTGCATAAAGTGCTAATTTGCATGCAATGGTGTGCCACTAGCACAGACTATAAAGCTTTACAGTATAGCAAAAGGCATTTTTTAAAGTCTATAAATCTACTGTCATTTTTGCATTAAATTATTTCTCTTTTAATTGCAGAACTCCAGGAGAACAATGCAGAAATGCTAGAAATGCTTATAATATTAACTTACTTAGTGTCCTTGATGTCCTGTAGAATTCCCTCTACATAAATGCCAAATGTATACCTGATAATCTGCAATTATTTATTATATGCTGACATTCAGGGCTAAATTACTACACATAAATATTAATTAAGTTTATTTTAAACATCATTGATTATACTGCAGCACAGAGCCCTATTATTTCTACCTGTCAAATCTACAAAAATGCTTTTCTCTCTTTTGTCCTGGGGCAGGTGTTATCTTACCATGCAACATGTTCAAAGGCAGAAGTTGATAAATTTAAGGTAAGGATTGATGGTTTTGTTTTTCTATCCAAAAATAGAACAGCACTTTAAAATGGATGTAGATTATCTGAGAGAAAAGTTTTACATCGAAAGAAGAAAATATGTTAACAGTAGTTTAAAATGGATGTAGATTGAGAGAAAAGTTTTCCATCAAAAGAAGAAAATCATGCTTAACAATGATTTACGAAGGTTATACTACATGTTAGACTGATAGGGAAGGTGGAAAAATCTGTCAAAGGATAAAATAAAGTTGCTGCATTGATAGTTGTACAGTAGCAAAACACCATTGTCCCTGCTTGAGCTGCTAGAACCGTGTGTCAGCATGGGTTTGAGGGCATCCTCAGCAAAAGCCACCATAAGGAAGTAATGCCAGTGGGAGCTGAGGAAGAGACCAAAGAAAATGAGAGGGACTTGGGACTTTCTATGCACACAGTGGGAGCAATATAAAAAAGTCATGCTTAAATTAAGTTGTGATACTTGTTCAGAAAAATTGCCCCTTTTTAATATCCACCTGTCACCTTTTCAACTCCTCACAAAGCAAGTGACAAGTAGTCTTTGTTAATGCTTTACACCACTAGTTGTAAACAAATCAAAACAATAGAAGCTCAAAGACTGACATATCTTGTGGGCTCATTGCCAGAAAGGACCATCGATCTGTGGGATGAAATTGCATCTCCCTCCCTCCTTGCAAAGCTCTGGCAGCAGACCTCAGGTCTCCCGAGTCATCCTGTCCTGAAATCACTGCTCTTTTCTCCGTTGGTTATATCATTATATTTTGTATAAACCCTTTGCTATATTAGGGTTACGTTCTAGACCTGACTGGCTAACAAACATTTCCTCCCTCTGGGGCTGTTTGAAGTTAAAACTGTCCCCTCTCCTTTTGGTGATTTATTGGCAAATGTCACAGGAAATGTCTGTTAAGATTTAGCCCAAGTTCTGGTTCGGTCTGAGCAGCAGCAAACACACATGACAGAGACATCTAAATTAGAGTAATGCCAGTAGTTCACTGCTGGCTCCTGACTGACATGGGACCTAACAGTAATTAATGGTTTTGGACTGACAATACATGGAGTTGACAACTTTTCAACATAGTACCCCAAATATATGGTAACTGGATCCCAGCAGCCTGGAAGTAATTACAGATTCTTCTCGCTAGTTGATGTTTCCATCCTTGCCATCATCTTTGTTTATAGACTTAGTGTAATGCTTTTCCACTAACTTTTATGTACCTGAGATCTCAAGTACATTCTGATACAGAGTGTAAAACTGCAAGTGTTCCTGAAGTTTCATTTCAAGCTCCCCAGACTTGATTTTTATTTGTTGCAAGGGTGAAAGCTCACATCCTTTGGGCTTCTTGGAGATAGAAAGCAGCCCTGCGCTGAGTTTTATGCCAGAAATCTGACTTCGGGTTTGCCCTTCACAGTCACAGAGTCACAAAGAGATTTGGGTTAGATCTGCCAGTTCCAATCTCCCCACACACACACACTAGCCCAGATTGCTCAAGTCCTCCATTTTCTGCTGCTCACTGGAGGAAGCAATGCTTAGACATAGAGAAGAACATGGGACCAATTTCTAGTCATAGAATCTTAGAATCATAGAGTGGTCTGGGTGGAAAGGGAGCTCCAAAAGTCATCCAGTCCAGTCCCCCGCTGTAAGCAGAAGCATCCTCAACTAGACCAGGTTACCCAGAGCCCTGTCCAGCCTCACCTTGAATATCTCCAGGGATGAAGCCTCAACCACCTCCCTGGGCAACCTGTTTCAGTGTTCCACCAACCTCACCCCTGAGCCTCCTCTTCTCCAGGCTAAACACCCCCAGTTCCCTCAGCCTCTCTTCACAGGGCTGTCTTCCAGGCCCCTCACCAGCTTTGTGGCCCTTCTCTGGGCATGTTCCAGAACCTCAACATCTCTCTTCAATTGAGGAGCCCAGAACTGGACACAGGACTCAAGGTGTGGCCTGACCAGTGCTGAGTACAGGGGCAGAATAACCTCCCTCGTCCTACTAGCAACACTACTCCTGATACAGGAGGATGCATTCTACTGCCTGCACACAGGGGAAGTGGGGATGGATAACTCACGCTGTTAACCCAGAGAGATTGTTTTACCTATAAGGAGGGCCTTACCTCTCCAGGCAGAGATCTGGATTCAGACTCTTAACAAGTCTTTCAGTCTCTGTAGGTGATAATCCAGCCCTGAGGGACGTGATGGGAGGTCTGCCATTGATTTCAGTTAGGAAGTTGCTGGCCTGAGGTTCTTTTGGCATTTGTAAAATAACATAGTAACATTCTCTCTGCCAACTTCTGTCTATTTATTCATGGCAGTTTCTTTTGTATTGCATTTTCTGATAGAATAAAATCTCTGGATACACATTAAAATTTAAGATCCATTCCGATTAATTGTAGGTTAAGCAAAAACTGGACCTACCATGCAGTGTGGGTCCTTTCTCCTGAAAATAGCTAAGTTTTTTAAATGGGGGAAAACATGTGGAAGCTTAATTGACAGTTTCAGTAACAGTCAGTTGAATCAGAATTATTAATCAGAATTAATAGTGGAGTATCAGCCATTATTCCTGTATTTGGGACACGTATTGTTCTTCCAGGTTCTAAGAAAGAGGATGTGGGAGTATTGTGAGTGATTTATTTGACTAAAACAAGAGCAACCACACCATACAATGTATAGTAAGCATGGTACACAGCCTGCCTGTTGCCAGATTATTTTACATTTATTTACTACCAAATATTTTTCAACTTTAAGTTATTTTTAGACTTAAATTATGATGACTTAAAAAAAAATAATCCAGTATGCCACTAAATTAATATAAACTGCATAATATTTGTTAGGGTTTGTGATATGTGCTGCATGACATTGTTACAGGTAGATTTCAGATGCCACTGCTCTAGATATAGGGAGCAAAATTCAACCTTACTTTTCATGGGCAGGTATGTAAAAAGAAATTCACCTTGAATGCAAACATTCCTTGCATGTCTGAGAATGTCTGTCTGAAGTCTTCAGCCTGATTTATCACAGGGCTTCTCCTCACTTTCATCTAAAGAACTACATTTAATTCAAACTCAACTGTGGCAGGATAAGCAAAAGTAATGCACCAGTCACAGAAACGCAGCTGAGGGTCAGAAGGGACATCAAAAGATCATCAAGTCCAACCTCTTCTTCCAGAGCTTGAACACCTAGAGAAGGTCAGAGAGGAATGTGTCCTGCAATGAATTGGACTGACACTCATTTATTTTTTCCAGAAGTTAGGAATAGGTATGATTTTCAAAAGCCATAGCAACTTCGTTCTCACCAAGTATTTGAGACTTAAAATACAGTTCTGTTATTTCTGTTGTGTTTACTAATGCTAGGATTTAGCATTTCTTCTGCACTTTGGCCCCAAGCAGTGCTACAGGCTGGGGACTGAGTGGCTGGAAAGCAGCCAGGAGGAAAGGAACCTGGGGGTACTGATAGATAGTAGCTGAAGATGAGCCAGCAGTGTGCCCAGGTGGCCAAGAGAGCCAATGTCATCCTAGACTGCATCAGGAAGAGTGTGGCCAGTAGGACAAGGGAGGTTATTTCTGCCCCTGTACTCAGCACTGGTCAGACCACACCTTGAGTACTGTGTCCAGTTCTGGGCTCCTCAATTCAAGAGAGATGCTGAGGTGCTGGAATGTGTCCAGAGAAGGGCAACAAAGCTGGTGAGGGGCCTGGAACACAAACCCTATGAGGAGAGGCTGAGGGAGCTGGGGGTGTTTAGCCTGGAGAAGAGGAGGCTCAGGGCAGCCCTCATTGCTGTCTACAACTACCTGAAGGGACATTGTAGCCAGTTGGGGGTTGGTCTCTTCTGTCAGGCAAGCAGCAACAGAGCAAGGGGACACAGTCTAAAGTTGTGCCGGGGAAAGTATAGGCTGGATGTTAGGAGGAAGCTGTTGCTAGAGAGAGTGATTGGCATTGGAATGGGCTGCCCAGGGAGGTGGTGGAGTCACCGTCCCTGGAGGTGTTCAAGAAAAGCCTGGCTGAGGCACTTAGTGCCATGGTGTAGTTGACTGGACAGGGCTGGGTGCTAGGTTGGACTGGATGATCTTGGAGGTCTCTTCCAACCTGGTTGATTCTACGATTCTATACTATTGGAATAGAAAAATACAAGGCTAGTGAAGTCTGATTAGTCTAAGACTGATGCTATCCTATAGCATTCTTCTGTAGTGCCAGGTTTCTTCTCACTGAAATGTAGGCTCTCCAAGCCTAAAAAGAGTTGTCAATTAAACAAATACAGAAATCCAAAAGAATGCAAAATTGTGTCCAGGATAGGATATTTATAGCAAGTTACTGACTGGTGAGACAGTAAAGAACAAGCCCTGTGACTTAGCAAGCAGGCCCACAAACACATATCACTTTCAAGTTTAACTGATACAGTTTCCAAAGAGAATATATAAACACTGTCCTATTATGGGTAATATACAAGAAGCTGTTTTTTAAAAAGCTAACCTGATTGTGCAGCTGTGAATGGTATAAGCCAGATCAATATTTAATGACTATGATGCATTATTTATGGCCCTGTGAGAGGTACTCTGTTTTAGGTCAAACAGCACACAGGAGAGCTATACAACAGCAAATAATGTATCACCTTCTTAACAGAATATTCAATTCAAAATGTAGCAGGAACATCAATCCCTGTATTTTTTTGATTCCATAGCCCTAATGTATGGCTAGTTAAAAGACCTCCACATAGGGACGCTTTTGTGTCTCTCTTAAAAACCTGGACATGGGACTAAATTACAATGGAAAGAGCTGAATCAAAAAAAAAAGACTTTTAGGGTGGCTACTGGATATGACAGTGTTAACAGTTAGATCCATGAAAGATGATTTGATATTTGGCATGTGCCGCATGTATAACAGAAAGTTAATTTGTTATGCATGTCTTATGCTGTTAAATTTTATACCCACCCTTAAATGTGTAACAGTGGGCAGCAAAATGAAAAATTTCATTTTATGTGTGTTCATTTTATCTGCAGTCTCTGTAAAGATTGGGAAAGCATTCGTAGGCTATGTTACTCTCTCCTGTGATACCATCTTTCAATTCAGAACTATTTTAGCTACTTTTATATTCTGGTAATGAAAACATTTTAATGGTTTATAGTAATTACACTATATTCTTCCTTGGTAATTAAATTTCAGAAAGGCAGACCTTTCTGTTTTGGACCACTTATGAAATATTGCCATTCAAGTATGTCTAGCTGGAAAATGAGATTCTTATGCATTGATGACATTACCACTTCAATCTGTTTGGTAACAATGGTTTTCCAAGGTCCAAAGGCATGTAATCATAGAATCATAGAATCAAGCAGATTGGAAGAGACCTCCAAGATTATCCAGTCCAACCTAGCACCCAGCCCTAGCCAGTCAACTAGACCATGGCACTAAGTGCCTCAGACAGGCTTCTCTTGAACACCTCCAGGGACAGTGACTCCACCACCTCCCTGGGCAGCCCATTCCAATGCCAATCACTCTCTCTGTCAAGAACTTCCTCCTAACATCCAGCCTATACTTCCCCTGGCACAACTTGAGACTGTGTCCCCTTGTTCTGTTGCTGGTTGCCTGGGAGAAGAGACCAACCCCCACCTGGCTACAGCCTCCCTTCAGGTAGTTGTAGACAGCAATGAGGTCATGCCTGAGCCTCCTCTTCTCCAGGCTAAACATCCCCAGCTCCCTCAGTGTCTCCTTATAGGGTTTGTGTTCCAGGCCTCTCACCAGCTTTGCTGCCCTTCTCTGGACACATTCCAGCACCTCAACATCTCTTTTGAATTGAGGGGCCCAGAACTGGACACAGTACTCAAGATCACACTGCAAAGCTAGTATGGCAAGCTTTGGTCCCAGCCAGGCACCTGGTGAAACACATATAGCTCTTTAGAGACCTACACTTCTGTCTAAGTGCATGAAGTTCTTCACATGCTTAGGGATTTTTCAGATTTGTATTGGAAATTAGTAATCATTATGAATTATTCATACTAATTTCTGTGTGAATATTAGTTGTTATTGATAATATTAAAAATTCCCTGAGATTCTTTGGAGTTTTGATTGACAGGAAGTAATTGCATAGAATTAAACAGTTTAAACAATCAGAACATGTAAATAAGAATGTGAGAACGGGAAGAATTCTAACTGTGCTCATGGAGTCTTGGCATTCACTCCAGCATATGTACTCACAACACTTTGATCCCTGAGTAAGTCTCCTGTATCAAAGACACTTTCAAACTCGCGATAATGACCCCAGGGTAGCATATAAAATATTCCAGGCAGACGGGAGAGATGCTACTAAGCTGCTAGTGTTAGCTGCATACACATGGCTGCCTTTAACAAGCCACAAATGATGAGAGGCAGGAAGGCAGGATGCAGAAAGGCTGATGCAGAAAGGCAGTTTTCTAAATCATCCCCCTTTAAATACTTCAGTTTGGAAATCAAACTGGCCAACAGGCACTAGCACCATTGTTCTGGCCAGTGAATTCAAAGCTTTGTGCCTCCTTTGACCACGCAGGCAGGTTGAGGGCAGCACAAGACACCTGACACATGGTGCTAAGCCCCCTAGCCCTCAAGGCTTTGCTGGGGCCAAACCCTTATTTTTTTTGTTCATCTAACTCACTCCTGGACCCTGGCAGAACAGGAGGAGGAGTGCAAGGGTTAAACTGGCCTGGCAGGATTTATGCCCTACCAGGACAGATTGTCTTCCAAGACTAATCACATTGGACTCCTTTTCAGCCTTCACAAGACAGTCTGTTCTGACACCGAGCACCCCTGTGCTATTGAGGCTGCTCAAGTGCGACTGGGAGTAGTGACAATGGAGAATAAATAAGGAGAAACCTTGAGAGCAAACAGGGCTTAGCTGTTAATACTGAGCTGTGTTCCCTTTTCCCTTTGAAGATTTCTTCACATGTTCACAAGATGTTAAACAGTTTATTTTCTCTTGTTTTTCTGCCTGCACTGCCCACATAAGACAGGACACAAAGCACAGCGTTAAGAGATCCTTAATTCACAAAAATGAGGTCTTTATGGTACTACATTATTTCACACTCTTTTACATGTGCCTGTGTCTTCAGTTCTCATGGAAACAAGAAGTGAGGAACACACTGCATACACTGAAAATTATTAGACACAATTGCTATTACAAATGAAATACCAGAGTTCTTATACTAGTTTCTGAGACATGAGGCTGTCACCTGTTGACATCAAGCTCTTGCTTTGTAGCTCAAATACATATAAAGCTTTTTTTTTTTTTTTTAGTTTTTACAATTTTAGTGAAGAGAGAATGGCATGGAGGAGTAGAGAAAGATTGTTCATGGGCTTTTCTCATGCAGTGTTTAGGTTTAGAGGCATCATGTGAAATGATCAGGGTATAGATTTTTTTAATCTGACCAAAAGATCTTTCTTCTGCAAATATGTAGCTAAACCATATGACTATAACCATATATATGATTATAGTCATATGACTATAATCATATATATAATCATATATCATATAGGTGTTAATGAGTTAAAAATGATAATTAACGGAAGGAAAAGGCAAACAAGGACTGTGGGACAAAGTCAGTCACCTCTGCCTCAGGAAATCTCCAAAGTGCAGCTCTTTGAAGCAGAGAGGAATGGACCAAGGAAGTATGTTTTCTCAGCTTATTTTAAGTAGTCTTCCCTGCTTTTGGTCACTCTAAAAGCTAAGGGCTTAGACCAACCTTTGGTCTGACACAATGCAACTATTCTTATTTTACTAATCAGTGCCTTCCAGCAGCACCGCTTGGGGGGGGGGGGGGGGGAAGGGGGTGGGGAAAGGGTGCATATTCTCTGCATAGTTTTTTATCACCCAGGAAAGAGGCCACACCTTCTGTGAGAAATGTGCTTTGACTTGATCATTGCTGTTGTAAGTCTCTGAAACGGCAGAGCCCAGAGCTTGTTCAATTGTTTGGTTTAGTGTGTGCTGTTTCTTTTTACTTTCTTGCCCACCTGCCTCGGAAGCATTTCTGGATTGTCTTCCTAAGCTATTCTCAGCTCCTTGTCTTGGTTCCAAGACTTGATTCTTGGTCCACTTCTCCTAATACAGCAGCTCTTCTCATACAAATATTGCTACCATCATGGAACCTGTGTGCATTTGTGTGATGAGCCTGCACAAAACCAAGTCATTTTGTAGTGTAGGAGATAAGTAAATCCTATTTAAAACCAAATCTTTTTCTTGAGGAAAAGCCATGTACGATTTCAGAGATTAAGGGGAAAGAAAGAAACCTGTGGCCTGGAAGCTAAATGAAGTATGTAATAAATGAAGTATGTAATCATATATTGACACACAGGCAATTTTTTCTGTTCATTTATGAGTTTAGCACAGGTCATCAAATGAGTTTGTAACAGGGATAGGCATCTTTCAGGAAGGAATAGGTTCTGGTCTGTAGCATATGTCAGGGCAAGAGTATAACACAGATATCAATAAGGAATTTCCTGTGAGGTTTTTTTTAATATGCAAAGACAAAATGCATTTATTCTTAAGTGTTGATGCTATACAGAGTAATCATTAGTCTACATCTGAGATAGCTGGAACGAAGTGTGAACTGACCTTGTGATATTCATTAGTGTAAATGTTGGTTTAGATTAGATCAGATAATTCTCAGCCATACTCTGAGCGAAGTAGACAGGGGTGGATTGTGCTAGTTTGAAGCAGGGTAGAATGTTTTGGTGAGAAGAACTAGATCATAGGCTGTGAAAGGAAAACAATGGTGATGTCTGCTTCCCTCAGAGTCTTGCTGAACAAGAAATGAAAACATTTAGATAACACTCTCGCCGTTTTCACTCACTCTGCCTTGGGCTTCTGACTGAGCTGCATCTCCCTAACCTCACCTTCCACTCACCTTTGCTTCTTAACCTCTTGGCTGAACCTCTTTTCTTCCTTTCTTCCTTCCTTCCTTAAGTACATTTATACTGTGGGTTTAAAAGAACAGTGCTTAAGGGTTGGGATTAAAAAAATGTGAAAAAATCACCATTGATATTCTGCCTGCAAAGACACACAAATAATATTAAATATTAAGTTAGTAATAACAAATAATAAATAACAACTTCTAAGATCAGCTGCTTCATAGCTAGACCAGAGCTTAAATCTCCTTGCTAAATACCATAACAAGTAGTAAGCTTCAATCACTGAAAATAATAGATAATTAAATTTATGTGCATGGTCAAAAACAGTATTTGTAGTACTTTTGGGAAAAAAAGCTGTCTTGTGTAAAGCTGAAATAGAATTAAATTTGTTTAGATACTAATTCTAAGAGTTTCTGCTATGTTCTGATTTTTTTTACAGTAATAAACCTCCCCATTCTAAACAGTTTAAAATATTACTGAGTTATTGCCTATAATAGTAGTTGGTTTCCAGTGTCTTATTAGTTATGCACACTACTACAGTGGTACTTCAACAACAGACATTTTCAACAAATGAATATTAAAACACTTGTTACTAATTTACCCATGCTAAAAAAGCGTTTTCCTTTGTTGCTCTCATTTTGTTACTCACATGAGAAGTTTTGTATTTCTTACATCTGCTTTCATATTCAAAATCACAGTTTGCCTAGGACTTGAGAAAGTTTAGAAAAAAAACAAATTAGAAATAGCAACTGTTTGGGACATAGAATTACACTTAAGTGAAAGTGAAACAATTCATGATCCAGCAGACCTGTTGTCTGTCTTTCAGTCTGATCAGTCATTACTCCACAAGACTCTCATATCAGCTGGAAACATGGAGGGAAGAGCACAGTTCAACATTGCTACCCAATTTAGCCAACAACCATGCAAAAAGTGATAAGGCATAGAATGCATTTGAATTGTCCTGCAGCCTGAGGAATATATGACAAATGATTTTTCAAAAGGAAGCATCACTTGTCAAATGATCATAGAATCATAGAATCAACCAGGTTGGAAGAGACCTCCAAGATCATCCAGTCCAACCTAGCACCCAGCCCTGTCCAGTCAACTAGACCATGGCACCAAGTGCCTCAGCCAGGCTTTTCTTGAACACCCCCAGGGATGGCGACTCCACCACCTCCCTGGGCAGCCCATTCCAATGCCAATCACTCTAGGAAGAACTTCCTCCTAACATCCAGCCTATACTTCCCCTGGCACAACTTGAGACTGTGTCCCCTTGCTCTGTTGCTGCTTGACTGGCAGAAGAGACTAACCCCCACCTGGCTACAGCCTCCCTTCAGGTAGTTGTAGACAGCAATGAGGGCTGCCCTGAGCCTCCTCTTCTCCAGGCTAAACAACCCCAGCTCCCTCAGCCTCTCCTCATAGGGTTTGTGTTCCAGGCCCCTCACCAGCTTTGTTGCCCTTCTCTGGACACGTTCCAGCACCTCAACATCTCTCATGAATTGATAAAGTAGTATGCTTCAGTTAGTGACAGACTTGGGAACTTATATTTGGAAAAGATTTCAAACCAGAAGAAAAATCTATCTAGAAAAGACTTGTGCAGTTGTATTGGAGCACAGTAATTAAGAAAGGGAAAAAAAAAAAAAAAAAAGAGGGAAAAAAATAGAGAAATAAAAAGGGTATTTCAGTGAATGATGGTAATTTAGGAGTTTATCATCATTTTCATGATTCTTTTGCCATAAATAAGGAGCAATTCCTCACACAACTGACAGACATCCCCTGAGCTAACCCTCTATGTGACAGCTCGCTGTTCTGAGACCTGCATTCCCAGACCAGCTCAGGAAGACCACTGTACTCTTCTATTTAAATAACAGAAGAAAGAATGCTTTTTAACAAATCCAGACATCATATTTCCTATTTTGAAATTATTCTTTTTTCTATCTGTGATTGGATTCTTTTTTGCAGCTCCAGCAGACTAACAGTTACAAATGGTAATTTTTCACCACATTTTAGCTGGATAGAAATTTTCTAATTGCCATTAATGTCACCAATATTCATTTCAAAAAGTAAACAAGTTCCTTGGTAGTTGTACTTATTTTAAATCGGGGAGGGTACATTCTTTGTTTGTTTTCCTTAGCACATACCTGGCGAAGGAAGAAACATGCTTTGCTTATTTCTGCCTTTATGCAGTGCTGTGGCTGCAAATGGTTGCCATAAGCATATCACTGATGCTGATTTTAAATTACCTAGGTATTTGTATAGGCTGGGGACTTTTACAAGACCAAAGGAAACACAGGTATCCCCCAGAGGAAGAAGGCAGTGACTTTAAGCATTCTTGGCATTGCCAATGGGTTCACATTAGAGCTAGAACCTTTTTCTAATTAAAGCTCTTTGGAAGTGAAGAATGGAAAATAGATGAGAAGCGTTTTCTGAGATGGATCTGTCTGGCCACTGGGTGCCATCCTTGCTCTACTTTAAGGCTGATCGCCTCGCGGCAGTTCTCTTCAGCAGTAAAATGTTGGAAAAGGTAATACCAGTGCCATTTCACACCACCGTGTTTGTGTGCACGCAGAATACATTAGCAGCACAGGCAGTGTGTGCATGTCATTGAGAGACTTGGGAAAAGAATATCCCCACAGGTTCAGCCATGTTATATCCAGTCTCACACCCAGCAATTCGCTTTTGCGTTCCTTCATCAGCTGGTAGAAGCGAGGCTGTTGAAAGACCTGGTCCCACGCACGAGTGTGTGAATGATTGTGATCTTGTGTAGCAGTCACTTAGGTTCTGGGATTTATTTGAAGGGGAAAATTACATTTCTTTTCTAGATCAATTCATGTTTGGGGTGCCTGAGCCTATCATCCAAGCGAAATGATATATAGCATATATAATGTAAAAAATAGTTGCAATTACAACCTTCTATGGATTATGTATTACAGTTTTATTGTCTGCCTGTGGGGAGTGGGGATTCTGCTATTCTTTTAGTCAACAAAGCCTCCTGGTTTAGTCTGAGCGAAATACCAGACAGAGGAAATGTACCTTCTAACAGAGAGGTTGTGTCAGTAGTTTTGTGGTTTAAGTCTTTTAAATGTAAAGTGTAAACACTTTAAATGTATGAGAAATAGACTCTAGCCCTTTGCTTTCTTGCTGCAACTGTATAGGAAATGTGCAGATTGTACCCCAGGCAAAAACAGGAAGCTGAATATTTTATGAGGCCATTTCTGTGAAGTGTTCCATCATCTTGCTCTTTGCAACAAGCTACACCCAGTTCTGAACACACACACGCATGTAGACAGAGAGCTGAGAACAGCTTTCAGTGTTTTCCAGCACCTTTGTGGTCCCCCTGCACAGAAAGCATCCTCTTTAATGTGCTTAAACATAATTCAACTAACCCTGCTTTCTATGCTGCCATGCAGCTGTGCGTGTTTTGTCCCTGGAATACAAGAAGCTTATGGGCACACAAACCCACCCCAAAAAAACAACAAATTATTTCCATTTATGGCCTTCATAAACCCTACCGTTAAAATGATTTCAGGTATCTACTTGCAGGTACCTATACATTCCCCTGAAGCAGACCTGTTGCTATGGGTGGTGGCAAGCAAAGGTTATAAGTGGCATAACGACGGCAACATCACATCAAGCTGTTGCAAGCTGGTCTACGGGGAGCGGCTCCAGGGTTGTGTGGCAGTGACCTAGGAAAGACCTTGATGAGCTGAGTGCTGGCTGGCACAGTAATGCAGCCCTCGTTTCTCACTTATATTCACATTAACTGCTTCTCTGAGTGCATCCTACAGCTTTGTGCCTGACACGGGCAATCTGCAGTGCACCTAAAATGGAGTGGTGCAGGCAGACGTCTTCGCTGAGATTCATAACTCCTCGCCTGATGCAATGGCCCCTTTGCAGAACTGTCTTAGCATAGGATAAGATATATTCAAAACACAGATTTGGCAGATGCAAGATGTCTAGGAGAAAGATGTAAGCCAGGTATCATAATTCGTGTGTATCGTAAGGCCTTCATTAAGAACCTCATGAATGCTAAGAAACAAGCATCTATGGCTGTGCTGCAGCATTTGAACTCAAAGCAGCCATAGATGAGAGCAACTTCTGTTTAAAATAACATATAGGTAGCATGTAAAGAGCTAAATAAATACAAGACTCAATTGCCCAGTATTTGGTTGTTGTTTTTAGAGCAGGATCTGTACATTGAATTTTTTTCTCTGGGGTTTGGTGGTGATGAGGCTGAGTCGAGCGTGATGTAGAGCTCTGTGCCTGTGTGTGCTCAGGCCTGCTCTGCCGCTGCAGCTGTGCTGTGCAGGATGTGCTTTCTGCTACCGGGAGAGGGGTCGGGCTCTGTGTTCACAGTCTGCCCTCAGTCTCAGGCAGAATAATCCTCTTGGCTTGTTAAACTGTGCCAAGATGAAGCTCTGAGGTTTTTTTGGAGAATACTCTTTTAGCCAGTCCTGAATGCCACTAGGGAGTGATAGATGGATTTGAAATAGAACAGGAGGGTTTCTTTTAAACCTGAAATCAGAATTTGATGAAAACTAAGGAAGAAAAGACACAAAAACCCAAAGGTTAGGGTTAATCACTGCAATGCTCTCTGTAGCTTCTCTGTAAGTGTATGTTGCCAGTTTGAAGACGTTTCCATCATTTGTTGTTGTGCTAGTTTGAAGCAAGCTGGAATGTTTTGGTAACAGAACTAGATAGTGGGCAGTGAAATCAAAACCAATTGTGTCTCCTTCTCTCACAGTCACGCTGAGAATTCCCAGAGGCCGTCTGAGTTAGCTGGGGCAATTCTGAAAGTGTGGGGGGGCGGGTAAGAGCCCAAACCATCACAGCTGTCTACCTGACAGTCTTCTGCTAGAGCTGGCACCCCAGCAGACCGGAGATAGGACTTGCCCTGCAGTGGAGCAGCAGCTCACTCACACGTTTGTGTAACTTTCACCACCAATCGCTGCACTGCCTGACCAGTCTGGCTAAAGTGCTCAGAAGGAGAAGTTTGGTGGTCAGCAGGGACACTGCCTGGTACCATTTCTGTGTGGTCCTGTAGCACTACCATGGCACATCACCAGCAGTCCTGCAGAATGGCCTGGGTGCAGTGGCTGCTGGAGTATGCTGGAATAGCAAAGATACTGTAACAGCAGGGTATAGACCGTTGTGGCACTGCTGGAGTTTTTGAGACTTTGCTGGTTTGTTTTTTTTGTGATGGTGGGGTTTTGGTTTTTTTCTTTTTAGTGTCTGTTCTTGACACCACCTTCACTTCTTTTTCTCTCATGTGCTCTCTCACACCGTGTATCCAACTGAGAACTACCAGGCACAGTTTGGGCTGTTTGCCACCATAAGAGCCAGCGCCTCACTGTGCCTTCACATCATGTCCTCTGTGAGAACCCTGACCCTGCACCTTCCACCCTTAATCATTTTTTTTTTCCTCCTCTGAATCCTTGAGGAAGGAGCTAGAGCATTCCTTTCCTTTCTTAGGTGGTGTAAGTGTTGTAGAGAAGGCTACCTTGTATCCCTCTTCCTTCACCCTCACAAATTTATGGGCTTGAAGGGGTCAGTGTACATTACACATTTTGCTCTTCATAGGAGCAGCAAAGCTCTCTGCCTACCAAAACCAAGTAAGGCTGCTGTGGGAAATGGCAGCCTGCATGCCTGCCAATTTGTATCGTAGAGAAATACTTGTCCTGGGTTTGACGCTTGTGTGTGTTTAAAATTCTGGGACAGAATCTGAATAGACCTTTTGTATGAGCTTCTCATCTGCACCAGTGGTCATAAAAAGTTGACAGTTGCTAGCCTGCAGTATGTGACACACTGGTTATTTCCTAATCACCATAAGCCAAAAGGACATGAAGGCTCCCTTGCGCGCCTCGGGAGATCATTGTGTCAAATGTGCATGCCCTGTAAAACTCCAGTCCTAGGCTGCTGTGGTTATGGACTTTGGCCTTAAGAATAACAGATGCTCAGACCATTCACTGGTTTTATTTTATGTCTCTGTTCTTTTAAAATAGAATATTTTTGTTCCTTTTATAGGCTGCCATATATTTTGTTTCTGTGTACCGGGAAACAAAATTAACCAAGGATTGATTTTTAGCAACATAAATAATGTATTTTGTGGGTTGGTTTTGTTTTTTTGGGGCTTTTTTTGTTTGTTTGTTTGTTTTTTTCTGTTACAGTTTGAAACAAAATTTTAAATGTAATATTTTTATCTCTGAAATTCATTATTCCTTTTGATGGGTCCCAATTTCAAAAAGTGGCATGATCAGAAAGGACTGATTGACTGATCAGAAACATTCAAAACACTGTCAGCTTTTTAGCTGTAATTCTGAGCCTACCTTTGAAATAGCAGATGTAATACTGTAATAATATATCTTGCCTTACCCTTCTGAAAAATAACATTACAAGAAGACAAATCCTTTCCTTAGGCACATGTAGTTTTATACCAAATCAGAAAGTAAAATAAGCACTTTTGTCCTAAGCCTGCAATGCATGATGATCATAGAATCATAGAATCATAGAATCATAGAATCATAGAATCAACCAGGTTGGAAGAGACCTCCAAGATCATCCAGTCCAACCTAGCACCCAGCCCTATCCAGTCAACTAGACCATGGCACTATGTGCCTCATCCAGTCTTTTCTTGAAGACCCCCAGGGACGGTGCCTCCACCACCTCCCTGGGCAGCCCATTCCAATGGCAAATCACTCTCTCTGTGAAGAACTTCTTCCTAACATCCAGCCTATACCTACCCTGGCACAACTTGATAATAAAAAACATCCTACCTGCTACACGTGATATTGATATACTGCTTAATGTCTACTTGTCTTGTTCTAATAGCAGAAGCAGAACAAATAGCATTCTTAATGCCATCAAGTTTCTCTTAATTAAAGCAAATATCAGTATTCATACTAAGCAGTGGTTGTTTGGTAAATGATCGAACCAAATGCCACTTTTTGAAAGGATATTAAATGCAACTTTCTTTTTTCCACATTTCATGTCTAAATTACATCAACGTGCCAGTTAAGGATGAAGCAGTTTGCACTACATGTATGTGCCTCAGCTGCGGATTTTGAAGCTGGATGCTAGAGTTAAGGACTCAGACACCTACTGTGGGACTTTGGGCATTTGATTTCATAATTGCAACCCTCTGGTGATCTGCTGAGTTATTCCAAAAAGGTCTTAAACACAAATATCTTGTTTCAGGGACTGCTGATGTCTTTTGCAGCTGGACAGTGGAGTTTGGCACACAGAAACAGGGAGTCTAGTAGATCTGACAGTAGCAAAGCTGTATGAGGTCTCCTTAGCTCGTGTTCTCACCCAACTGCTTCAGACAAGTCCAAACCCTCACTCCTATCTTGTTCCAGTCTCCATTTGTGGTTATCTGAGTATCCCTCTGACCTCACTCAGAGAACTTGAATTTGGTGGACATTGATGAAAAGCAAATAAACCAGGAATTTTTATTTGTTTGCTCTTGATTGAGAAGGGTCATTGGAATTTCTGATCTCAGGAACTCCTTTGCAGCATGTTGTGGTAGGCCTGAATAGGCCAAAATAGGCCTATACACGTCCTGGCTTGCCCAGACATGTTTTTCCTGCTCTCCCTCCTTTTGTTTTGGGGAGAAGCTGTCGTGGTAGGGTATAAATCCTGCCAGACCAGTTTAACCCTTGCTCTCCTCCTGTTGCAGGTCTGTGAGTAGATGAGCAAACACTAAGGATTTGGGGCCAGCCCAGCCTTGAGGGCTAGGGGCTTAGCACCACGTGCCAGGTGTCCCATGCTGCCCCTCACCATGCCTGTGTGAACAGGCGAGGTGCGAAGCTTTGAATTCACTGGCCAGAACAGTGATGCTGGTGTCTGTTGGCCAGTTTCATTTTCAGAATGGTGTATTTAATGGGGGGTGATTTAGAAACCGCCTTTCTGCTCTGACCCTCCACTGGCAGCAGTGCTGCGACGAAGGGACGGGGAGGCAGCTTGATGCAAGCTAAGTTCCAACTTTATTAGGCAGCTGTGATGGTTTGGGCATTAACCCGCCCCCCCACACTTTTGAATTTGCCCCAGCTAACTCAGATGGACCCTGGGAATATAAATGAAGCTATTTATTTTACAGCAGCAAATATACAGGCAGCTATTTACAGTATATACAGTTATATACAGAAATATACAAAGGATAAACAATACAGAAGCACAACTCCCCTCCCAGAAGCCTGAGTCCCCAGGAGGGGCTCTCAAACCACCCCAACACCTCCCCTTGCCCTCTCAACCTTACCCCAGTTCTCAGGAAGAAGAGAGGTGCAGCCAAGAGGTTAGGGAGCAAGGTTAGTGGGAGCAAGGTTAGTGAGATGTGACTAGGTCTGAAGGTAAAGGCAGAATGAAAGACAAAAATGGAGAAAGTTTTCTTCTTCTTCCCAGAGTTCTCAGCGTAACTGTGAGCGAAGAGACACAATTGTTTTTCATTTCACTGCCCGTTATCTAGTTCTTTTACCAAAACATCTAGCTTGCTTCAAACTAGCACAGCAGCATACAGGACTTAGAAACTTTGTCAGGAGGCATCAGAAGGCTTAACATTTTTACATATTGATTAGTCATTTTATCACATGGAAAACCGTCTCTTCTTCCAATCTAAATTCTTGTCTGCCACATCTGCTTCCCCGTGGAGCAGAGGTCTTAGCATATTCATCAGATAAGGACAGGCATATTCATCAGATGGCAGGACAGTCTCCTTGCTTCTCCTAATCAGTTCACTCTGACTCCAACAGTTTGTGCCCAAGGCTTGCGTTGCCACTGACCCTGATTGACCATTGTTCTTCACCAACGACCTGCGTTCCCACACAGCAGCACCTCATTCGTGGCTTGTTCAATGGGGATCATGGTGGCCACATGTTTGCAGCTTGCACAAGCTCAGCAGCAGCGTCTCAGTCCTTCTCTCTTTCCCTCTGCCTGGAATATTTTGTATTTTACCCCTGGATCATTATCATGGGTTTTGGAAGCGTCTTTGTACAGGACCCTTACTCAGGGACCAAAGCATCATGAGTACATATGCTGGAATTAATGACAAGGCTCTACAGCAGAGTTAGAATTCTCCTGTTTTCACGTTCCTATTTTCCAAGTTCTGATTGATTAAACTGATTGATTCCATGTTTGTAAATACCCTTTGTGTAACTACTTCCTGTCAACTGAAAATCCAAAGAATCTCAGAGAATTTTCCTGAATTTTTAAATATTGAGAATAAAATAAATATTCATACAGAAATTGATAATCATTATTCATAACAGAGTATTACTTTCCACCACAGAAGCAACAGCAGGAAAGAGGACAAAGAATCTGGAGCCACTGAGTCTAAGGACTCTGGCTTGCCTAGGCTTGTTTGCATCCTGTGGTAAACAAGGTACACATGCTCAGCTTGTGCCTGTCTTATGCAAGGCCTATGTTTTTCCCTTTGGACACAGAATAACCATTCTGATTGGCTATTCTGTGTCCAAAAGCCCATTAGTCTTGGCCTGTATTGATAAAAAGAGATAAGCAGGTAACGCAGTGTGCTTTGCCATTGGATTCATGACTGCTGTTGCCTGCTGCTATTGCTCTCTGCCATGCATCTTGCCATGCTATCCCTGCCACAAAGTAACAAACTCTGGCTCTGAGTTTCTTTGCCTGGAAACTCCACTGCCTTGAGTTTACCAGGAACAGGCCCTAAATGCTTCCATACAACTGGCCTGCATAGCTAGCATGACATTGTGCCAAGACTGCACATTGCAAGACACCTTGTCTACACCTGCCAAGACAAGGAGCCCTGGAAGGGAAACAGATCATCTAGAGATCCAGGACCAGATCAGAGATTGTCTGCCTCCTTTCCCCAGCACCCTGTGAAGCCTAGGAAGAATCAGAAGTCTCAGCAGCTGACAAGACCAACAGAATTCCCTGAAAGCATTTTGGGTACTGTCTGACAAGCTAGGAGTAGGTGTTGATCTGTTGGAGGGTAGAAGAGCCCTGCAAAGAGACCTTGACAGGCTGGATGGGTGAGCAGAGGCCAATGACATGAGATTTAACAAGGCCAAGTGCAGGGTTCTGCGCTTTGGCCACAACAACCCCAAGCAGTGCTACAGGCTGGGGACTGAGTGGCTGGAGAGCAGCCAGGAAGGGGCTGAAGAAAGGGAACTGGTAGATAGTAACTGAACATGAGCCAGCAGTGTGCCCAGGTGGCCAGGAGAGCCAATGGCATCCTGGCCTGTATCAGGAACAGTGTGGCCAGTAGAACAAAGGAGGTTATTCTTCCCCTGTACTCATCACTGGTCATGACACACCTTGAGTACTGTTTCCAGTTTTGGGCTCCTCAATTCAAGAGAGATGTTGAGACAAATCTGGTGAGAGGCCTGGAACACAACGCCCATGAGGAGAGGCTGAGGGAGCTGGGGTTGTTTAGCCTGAAGAAGAGGAGGCTCAGGGGAGATCTTATTGCTGTCTACAACTACCTGAAGGAACGTTGCAGCCAGGTAGGGGTTTGTCTTTTCTGCCAGGCAAGCAGAAACAGAACAAGAGGACAGTCTCAAGTTGTGCTGGGGGAAGATATAGGCTGGATGTTAGGAGGAAGTTCTTCCCAGAGAGAGTGATTGGCATTGGAATGGGCTGCCCAGGGAGGTGGTGGAGTCACCGTCCCTGGGGGTGTTCAAGAAAAGCCTGGCTGAGGCACTTGGTGCCATGGTCTAGTTGACAGGACAGAGCTGGGTGCTAGGTTGGACTGGATGATTTTGGATGATCATGGTCTAGTTGATGGGATAGGGCTGGATGATAAGTTGGACTGGATGATTTTGGAAGTCTCTTCCTACCTGGTTGATTCTATGATTCTACAAAGCTGCAGCTATCTTCATGAGTCAGACTTTAGCCTTTTTTAATTCACCATTGCCTCCTGTCATAAGCAGAAAGGAGCTCCTTGAGTCCATCTAGTGGACAAGCTGTATAACTAACTGCAAGTGCTATACTGACCTCAAGAAACTTCTCTTTCAGTTCAATTAACGTTTATGTATTTTTGCAAGTTATTTCTAGATCTAGTTTTTCCTCTGTAGAACGTTTCCATGGCCATGCAAAGAACCAATTATTATTAAAATTAGTGGTCAGGGGAGCGAGACTCCTGAATATCAACATTAATAAACAATATTACTTTTGGAAAAAATATCACCTCACATTAATTAATTACCCCTCCATTACACAACGCAAATGATTCTGTGATTCTGGGCAATTTCACTCTTGAAGGCAGCATTAATGCTACTGTGATAATAAAATTAGAATGACAACTTAGAGAATAATACAGGTGCAGACTTTAAGTCTCTTCCACACCCACTTCCCTTTACTGTGAGTGATTTTAAATTCCCTCTAAATGCTGTTGTCCTGCTTCTGCTGCAGTTGGTCATTGGAAAAGAGATGCTAACTCAGCATCATGAAGGGCAGAGAGATGCCATCAGCAGTCTGTAACAGACAGAGGCCTTTAAAAGTCACATTGCTTGGCATTAAAACATCCCTGATCTGAAACACTTGATTTTTTCCCTTTGGAAAGACTGGAACATAACAAGCTTTGGTCTTCCATGGATATGAAGTGCAAAATTTGACCACTACTGCTAATAACTGACTATAAAGAAACATTTTAAAAGATATCTGCAGCTATAAATATAAGCAAGTATCTCAGAGACTTGAAAAGAACCCTTTGCAATCAGAAGGGCAACAAAGCTGGTGAGGGGCCTGGAACACAGCCCTATGAAGAGAGGCTGAGGGAGCTGGGGGTGTTTAGCCTAGAGAAGAGGAGGCTCAGGGGTGACCTTGTTGCTGTCTACAACTACCTGAAGGGAGGCTGTAGCCAGGTGGGGGTTGGGCTCTTCTGCCAGACAACCAGCAACAGAACAAGGAGACACAGTCTCAAATTGTGCTGGGGGAGGTCTAGGCTGGATGTTAGGAGGGAGTTCTTGCCAGAGAGAGTGATTGGCATTGGAATGGGCTGCCCAGGGAGGTGGTGGAGGCACCATCCCTGAAAGTGTTCAAGAAAAGCGTGGCTGAGGCACTTAGTGCCATGGTCTAGTTGATTGGACAGGGCTGGGTGCTAGGTTGGACTGGATGATCTTGGAGGTCTCTTCCAACCTGGTTGATTCTATGATTCTATTCTATGATGGTTATTAATGGCACATAACCAATTTTTTTTTCTTTTGTGATGGCTGATGTAAGGTAAGGCTCAACCAGTCACCTCTCTCTTAGCTGTTCATGTATACCAACCACACTGTGAAGCAATTTAGATGATAAGAAAGAGCAATGAGGAAAAAAAAAATAACCTGTCTCTAACCCTGAAATGGGTACAAAGGCATTTTGCCTCCTTCCTGTATCCATCCCACCCCATCTCATTGCACATCTGAGTAAGGGGTAGCTACAATGAGTAAGGGGTAGCTACAGCTCCTACCTCTGACATCCTCTTTTTCAGGTGGCAATAGCTTCCTGGTCTGGCAACTGCCCAGTTTGTACTTTATTAGGCAAGATCAGTTTCCTTCCCTGTGTTAAGGCCAGCTCATGTTTGTGGTTCCTTTAATTTTATTTTTGTTTTGCTTTAATACCAGGGGGTATGGAGATGTGACCAGAGGAGGCACATCCAGCTTTAATTTACCCTACAGAACAGTCGTGTGATTTTTTATCAAGGATGAAGAGCACTGAAATTGCTTGGTCTGCAGGGTAAAAAGACTAAAGAGTATAATGTCTTTAATTGCTTTTAGAAAAGGAAATTGAAGTTCAGAATGCTGAAAAGCAAGCGAGCAAGCCAGCCTTTTAAGTTATTTTAAATCACTGTGGGCCTTTAAAAAATAATTTCCCTCTAACTTAAATTTTAATTGCTTGCCCCTTCCTCTTATTGTCATGACGCTTTCATCCCTTCTGTTTTCTTGGAAGAGAGTGCTGTTATTGCTGCTTATTTGAAGAAATCCACTGGAATTTGGCCTACAGTGAGGCAAAATTTCAACTATGCCTGTGTTTTAATATTGCATATTATTAATATTTTTATATATTTGTCATTTTAAGTTTTAATGACTGCTCTCCTATAAACCCTGGACTGCTACATTTCCAGCATAAGAGGCTGAGGACAGACAATGCCAGGTGCAGCCAGAATATTGCTGCAGCCCTACAACATATCATTTTTTAAACATTATTCAAATTAGTCTCAACACTCATAATTCTGTTGTTTCCTTTATTGCTGTTGTAAAGCAAATGGCTCTTTTATACAAATGTTATCTCCTGGCTATTAATTCAGCAGTTATTTTGGATTATGGCACTCCTGTTAAATTTAGGAATGTAAAACCTCATAAATATTCAAAAGTTTCAGACTTACTTAGGAAGAAATTGCTTTTGACTTAGTTTGTTAATATCCTGTTGTTCAGTTTGTAATAGATTTGGAATATATTGTTATTTCTCCACTGTTTGTCAAAGGGAAAAAAAAAAACATTTGTAGCTGAGCAGCTGCTTCAAATGCTCTTCCTTGAACTGCAGCAGCCTGGTAAAAGTGTTTGTTTCCAGTAAAAAACAGCAAGGAAAATATCTGTTTTCCTTTAACAGGGCAAAGATTTTAATCAAAGCCCACTTCAGAGTTAATAAAAATGCAGCAGTACATTTGTAAAGATAGTTTTAACAAAACAGCTTCAAGTAGGTCTACTTACAATCAAGTGCTTTTTTTCCTCACTTTTTTTTTTTTTTTTCACTGCATCTTTATTATTTAAAGTTCTCTCTAAGGAAGAAACAAATAAAATGGATAGATGTGTTTATTCTCTCAGAAGCATTTTGTAGAGAGTGCAGTTGCTATGTAATGAGCGTGTTCATACACTAAACGCATCTTGAGCATCCCCCAACACTCTGAAGAACAACTGAATGATTAAAAAGTCACCATTATTGCAAAACTGCTGAAGGTCTGGACAAGGAGTCTCTGGGCCAATATTCCTGTTTCACACCTAGCCATATTTTCTTTCTTTACCTTAGAAGTAATACATAGCTTTTTGTCTAAATCTTAGAGTGATGATGTGCAACTCCTGTTGGGATCACCCAGAAGTATTTTAAATATTTCTGTCATTATTAAAAAAAACCCCAAACAACAAAAAAAAAACCCAAACAAACAACCAACAACAACAAAAAAAACACACCACTACCCCCCCCCAAAAAAAACCCACCAAAAAAAGCCATCAAATGAAAAACAACAACCAAAAAACACCAGAGGAATTGATTCAATTGGAGACAAAGCTAGCATGCAGTTAGCAGAGGTTACATCTCTGTCTGCATGCTACAGAGGTTCTTCAGCTGTGTCCTGCGATAACACCAGGCTTGAAGGGTTTGTTGTATTTCCCATGTCACTTGACCTCACTGTCATAACACCATGGCTTTCTGTCGTATTGGCGTGTTTTATCAGGTGCTACACCTACACTGAAAGACTTTTCTTCTAGCTGGCAAATAAGTTAATACTGCCACATGTCGATACCATTTTATGGCAGACTTACACTAGGTAAGTCAGGTAGTAACAGGACTAGGGGGAATGGAGCAAAGCTGGAGGTAGAGAGATTCAAGCTGGACATGAGGAGGAAGTTCCCCAGCATGACAGTGGTGAAAGCCTGGAATGGGTTGTCCAGGGAGGTGGTTGAGGCCTCATCCCTGGAGGTGCTTAAGATCAGGCTGGATGAGGCTTTGGCCAGCCTGATCTAGGGTAGGGTGCCCATGGCATTGGAACTAGATGATCCTTGTGGTGCCTTGCAGCCCTGACTGATTCTTTGATTCTGTTTTCTCTTAGATAGTATAGCTAAACCAGCCTAGTGTCTGCATAAAGTAATTACCTTGGTAACCCTTTACCTTTGGCTTTTTACATTTCAGTAACTTGTTGAAGTTTGGATGCAATATTTCAAAGCCCAAGTTTTTAAAAAGGAAACCATAAGGTGATCACATAGAAGCTGTAACTGTGCAGGTGACCTTATGGTTGCATGAACAAATCAGTGTTTTATGCAGGCGAGTAGTTGGATGTGCCACGCTAGCTGACTCCATGCAATTCTGACTAACTTAGCATGGTCCAGCTCATGGCCTGTGGGTTGAATCCAGCCCCTTTTGTAAGGGTTCTACCTGACTCATCTTCTTTTCACAGTGGGAGACAGAGAACAGATATTCCTTCAGCAAACTCGGCCTCCTCTACCTGCCCTCTCTAGGGAGTTGAGTGTCAAGTCCAAAATATAAGGGCGGGCAAACAAGCCCATGAGTGTTGTCAGCACTTGTGCTTGGTTCCTGCAGGAGCTGCCATTGGGCCAGCCACAGCACATCTGTGTGAGCAGCTCTGCACCTCAGCCAGTCCTGCAGCCATGTCCACAGCTTTTTTCTGTGCATGGAAAGCCTGTTCCTCTCTTATAAACAGAAGTCTGCTGTTACACAAATAAAACACAATCTGAGGCTTTTGCTGTTTTTTATTAACTTACTACATAATCAGCATACAGAAAATGATTTCTGTTTTGCTTTGCAAAGTGCTTCTGCCAGACATTTCTTGTATAGTTTGGGCTTTGGTAGTAAACAGTGTAAAGCAAAAGGTACTTGTATGCTTGTATGAATTTAAAGGCATTTGGATGAGAAATTCTGCAGAGCAGTATTTCCTTTGCATTTCTGACTGGTAGCAATTAAATTTCCCAACTGTTGCCTGTCCAGATGTTTTTTTGCCTTAGAGCACTGTGATTTGCATTGGAATATATTGTATTACTGCAGTAGCTGTAAAGTGGTCAGCTCACACAATCTAAATGGTGGATGTGTGCTCCAGCTGGGATGATGAGCATATTTCCTGCTCGCACTAGCTTCTCCCCACTCCGTTAGCTTGCTGTGTTTGTATTTCTCAGATAAAGACTTCCACTGCTTGGCTTTCAAAACAAGCAAGGGATGTATTGGCAGCTCAGAACTGATATATGGATGGTTTCTTGTAAAGAGTGACATAGAAAAGAAGACCCAGATTTTGAATTGGAAGTTTCCCTTTCCCTCTGGCATTTTCAGGCAGCAGACATCCCTCTGGTGTCAGAACTTGGCATTGATGACATCCATTTTGATGACTTCTCACTTGATGTGGATGCCATGATTACTGCAGCCCTGCGGATGTTCATGGAGCTTGGAATGGTCCAGAAATTTAAAATTGACTACGAGGTAACCATCTGTGCTTCAGAGATATCTGCTGCTTCTGTCTTGGCACTGCTCTGTCCATTTGCACGCATTCAGCAGCCCTGATACAGTTTGTACTTTTCATTTCAGACACTGTGTAGGTGGCTTTTGACCGTTAGGAAGAACTATCGAATGGTTTTGTATCACAACTGGAGGCATGCTTTCAACGTCTGCCAGCTAATGTTTGCCATGTTAACTGTAAGTATGCAGCTACAGTCCTCTTAAGAGCTTTCACTGTCATGTTGCCTTACTTGTCTAAACATTTTCCAACATTTGATTTCCTTTCTACTTGTTATGATACTCATTCATTTCCAACAGAAATGCACCCAGAAGTTATTCAACTTAAGGTGATACACATTTGGCAACACCTGATAGTGTTTTACTGACAGTGATACCACAGGCACATTGAAGTGACTTAGAACAGAAGGCAGTAATGGAATGAGCTTGTTATTATAGACCTTGATCTTACCAAAATGGTTTTCTCTTGGAAGTCTTCGATTCGACATTTAGTTCAGAATTTTGGATTGGGAAGTACAAAACCAAGGAATATTAGAACCCCACAAGTATTTATTGTGTTGATATTTATTACCTCCTTATCCAGCTTCATCTAAACGGTTGTAGAAGGTATTACTTTAAACATTTTAGCATTGTTTTCCAACACAGTGATCTAAATGAGTCTTCTGTCTCCACTGGACACTAACACTTCTGGGTTTTGTTAACATGCATCTCCATTAGCACCTGCAACTCCTTTTAGTTTTCCAACACAGTGATCTAAATGAGTCTTCTGTCTCCACTGGACACCAACACTTCTGGGTTTTATTAACATGCATCTCCATGCAGCTCCTTTTAGCCTACAATTCTATTGAAAGCACCTTACTTGCTACTCACTAACTAGAGAGACCACAACCACCACACTGGATGAAATAATCCATGTTTGACTAATTAATTCTTGTAAATGTTTCAATATATAAAATCTTGGTGGTCCTGGATGTTTAATATCCTGTTTAATACATAAAAAGAGAAGCAATACATCTGTGTGCATGTAGCACTTTTCACTCTACTTTACAGTTTGGGTTTGCCTTATTTCCAGACAAGAATTCAACTTTTTCCATTTGTTCTTCATGTTCAGTTTCAACAGCCAGAGTCAGCTATTGTGAACCTTAAAGTGGACTTATTAAGAGCATTTGTGCAAGTATTTATTTATCTGGGATATCATGTAATTGTTCCCAAACTTTTAATCAGTGAATGTTTACATTCTCAATGCTGACTGGTCTGTGCAGTCTGGTTAGCATTTAAACCATGTCTGTAGAGGTGGAGACTCCATGGCCTGTGCCATTCACAGCAGGTTTTGGCACTGTGTCACGTGGACTTGAGATAGTTTCCTGCTCACAGAGAACAGCTGTCTTGTGTATGAGTTCTCAGCTATCCTCTGACATTTGGCATTGTCTTTGTGGCAGAACTTTGTGTGTCAGGTGAGAAAAAAAGAGTATGACATCTCCTAGCAGGTAGATATTTGTCCAGTGGTAGTTCTATCCCAGCTATGTGGGTTTGCCTCTCTGAGCATTGATAGATTTGTGCCATACACCATGAGACAAAGGAAATGGAGACATTCAACAAAGAGAGAAAGGTCACCTCTTCTTTTGGGAGTGATGCTGTTCAGCTGAGCAGTAGTAACATTTCAGTAGGCAGTTTCTAATAATCTCTAATGTACTCTCACGGTAATGTGTGGGCACAAGTAGTTTTTAAAGGTTTACAAGCTTGATATGCTTCAGCTATAGAAAAATGAAAAGGTTTTTACTCTGAGGAGTGAGGGCAAAGTCAGGTCGTGCAGTTCAGCTGGGAATTAATCAGATTAACTCCTAGCAAACTCTGCCGAGGCGGTGAGGAGTCCACAGGTTTCACCGGTGAGGACCTCTAGGTGGAGCTCCGAGGTCAGGTTTTGGGCAGGCTGTTCTTTCCGTGGGTTACACTTCCCAACCTCAGCTAGGGCTGACTAACCGCACTGGCAGTCAGCAGGGAGAGAGCAGAACCCTGCTGCTTCAGCAGCCACCAGCAAGTCGGTGAAGCCTCAGACATAAACTGCTTTGACTGTGGTTCTCAAAGCATAATCTGCATTCAGCATCAGCACAAGGGCACAGCCGTCTGCGGGGGGTGATCCGGGGTGTTCAAGCCAAGCTCATTTCATTACCCACACTCCTGGTAATAAACCGAACGACCAATTCCACATGCAGGGCTTGAGGCATGTGCCTGTGGTCCATCTCGGTTCGCTGTGGCTCTGACTGAGAACAAAGTTCAGTTGTATGATCTGCTTGGGCTGCTCTCCCTTCCAGAGAGGAGAAGAAAAAAGACACAAAAGAGAAAGTCAAGAGACTAGCAATAGCATAAAGCTTACTCTTACTGTGTTTGCCTTGGGGGGAACCACCCATGATTGTATGTGCCTCGTTTTTATCGCTTGTACAAAGGGGGAAATTTTTTGACCATCAGAGGGAGGCTCCAATGAACAAGGAGGTACTGGTTTGTGTAGTTAGTGTGCTCTAGTTCTGATGTCCCTGTGACAGTCAGCAATACTGACTGCACCACAGATATAAGGCGATAGGTGTATTGTAGGTCATTTTCAGGTCAGACTTAGCACAGCACAGTAATTTCTGTCTGGAGTATGGCAGTCTTTCATGGCTTCACTGTGCTCCCACTGAATGCAGAAGGAAAATTCAGCTGGGTCGAACGAGCTAAGCAATGGAAATCCAACAAAGCTTAAACCAGTAACCACTGTTAACGACTCCTGGGTGAGCCTTCTGCCTAAAGTATGTTCCTATATCTCTAAGTACGCATTTTGTCTCCAGTCAGACAAGGAACAGTTACAAGCCCAGTCCTGTGAGCCATACTTCTGTATTTCAGACTCACTCAAATATTCTGAAGACAAGCACTGATGCAAGACTGCTGCTGTGAGCTAAGGACATCACATAAGAATAAACTGCAAGGCCAAGCCCAGGCTTCATTCTCAATGCCTTTGCTTAACATGGCTCATACTGGTACTTATTTCTAAAAGTAAACTGAACAAATAAGCAATACAAAATTAAAATCCCATCTGTTGTGTTAATAGCAAGACATATAAATGTAGAGCAAGGTATAATGAATGCAATTCATTTCCTCATATGAAAGAATGACCTCCATAACTCACTGGAGACTCTGCCACTCATGACTTATGGGTCATTCCTTTTCTGGTGAAAATAAATTTTACTGCACTGTTATCTACAGCCATGTATTTTTTTTTTCTCTCTGTGTAGATTCAAAAAATGGAGAAATGTAATCCTCTTTTTTTCCTGTGTTATGTTCAAAGGAGATATTCCCTTACTATAACGCTGACAAGACTTTTGATTAAATAAAATGTGGCATTTGTTTTTTGAGATATTGCTGCTGTTAATAAATTCCTTAATCAGTCTTTCCAGATTTGCAATATAGATTGAATCCTTGAGTTTAATCAAAGCTTGTGTTATACTAAAGAATATTTATTACAGCATCAGGTTTTTATTGTAAAACTTCTATGTTAAGCTGTTTAAGCTTTGTGGTGATTGTTTACTCTAGATAGAAACTTGGCATGTTCTCAGTTACAAACCTAGTTTTTAACTCTTTGTTCAAAGTAGGTGTTTATTATTTGCTATCTAAGAGCAATGTTAAAAATAAAAAAAAAAAAAAAAGGAAATCAATATTTTTTTAGAGAATTTCTTCTGCCTGGGTAGCTGTTATTGAAACTAAAGTAAGGAACACTACTAGAAATGCAGAGAATATTCAGCTGACATTATGCACTAATGGATTCTACATGAAAGGAATCTTCTCATATTTGATCATCTCTTTTTTTGATACATAAACTTTGAGCATAATTACAAAGCTTTTGCAGTGAGTCCTGCACTTCCTGACTTCCCTATGAAATGCACTCCCTAGCACCTGGGGGAGCTTGGCTCCCTGTATTGCTTAAATATTAACTACAGCCACATTACAGACTGCAGAGCAGAAGCTACATGGATTTGAATATGCATTTGTTTAAGTAGAATTTGTGGTCTTCAGAGTGAAGAGCAGAACTTTCACATAGTGTTGCATCAATTGACTGGCATTTTTTAGGTTGGGCCAATGAGTCCCATTGATATTCACTTGGCACCACTTTGTCTTTGTATCACTTTATCCTCCTCTTGCTTCTGGGTGAAATTATGCCCCACTCAAAATTGGTGGAACTTAGGATTTCTTGCACACTGTTAGTCTTACCATTGTTAGTGGTTTGGTCCTCAAATACAAATGTATTTTACATTATTTCCTTTTACATTAGTTCCTTTCCTTTGCGTGGCTAATTGAGGAGGCACTGGAGACTGGCACTGTGAAAAGACAAGTGTTGTGTGGTGTTCCAGGTCAGCCAGTCATTTGTGCAGACAACATAGCCTTATGTTTCTGAAGAGCTGAAGTAGTTCCTGCCATGGGCAAGATACACAGCAGCAAAAAAAGCCATGTCCCATGCAGGCTCCAGCACCTCCTCCTGCTCAGGATGCCTGAGGCTGGCATTAATACCAGCTTTTCTTTCCTAACAGGTGGCAGTTCAGGCAGAAAACCACCACTATGGCAAATATACATGATGAGAGGTATAGAATATTTACAGGATCAGCTCCCCCATTCACAGGGGCATATCTGGCCTGAGCTGCTCATGGGGAATTTCAGTACAGCAGTTTTCAAAATTGTCTCCCAAATTTAAGTGGGTATCTGTAGCAGAAATATGCCATTTGAGATATTTCCTCTTTAAATCATGCTGCTTTATTTCACGTGTCCCAGATAACAAATCTCATAATAGTTTGTAACAGTTCCACAGGGTATATTTTAGCTGGCTTCTTTTATAGGTCTTTTCATTTAATATCTCAGCTATCTTTGACAGTAGGCATGGTCATCTTAGAACTAAAGAAGTCTGTCTAAATACTCCTCTGAACAATAACTTCAGAATTTAATTCATTTCAGGTGGTATTTATTTGATAGAAACTTCCAGTTCCTGTCTTAGTAGTTATGGGTGTTTGTTTTTAGCTCTTTTTGCCTTTAGTGCCTTCTGGGTAGTGGAAAAATGGCATGCTAGAAGTGCAACAGAGAGATAATAACAGATCACTCCAAGGACCTTATCTGTTCTGCTAACCATCTAATATACAGCAGGGAATATATATGACAATAAAACATTTATCTTCTCCTTACTCAAATGCTCATGGTATCGAAACAAAGTTGACTGTTGCTCGATGGACTAACATTACTTATCCCTTTTGCTACTGATAGCTACAGCTGCCTTTTAATTTTTTTTTCTCCCTGCTCTCAGACTGCAGGATTTCAGGAGATTCTAACTGAAATTGAAATTTTAGCTTTGATTGTGGGATGCTTATGTCATGACCTTGACCACAGGGGAACCAACAATGCCTTCCAAGCCAAGTAAGTTTTCTAATTCTTATTACTTTAATCTGTTTTTCTTCCACAGAAGAGCAAAAGGTGACCAGGATAAAGAATGAAGCATTCATTTCAGACCTCCTAGGCCAAGGCCAAGTATTCCTATTCTTGTACCTAGCAAGGGACCATCCATCTTTATCATTCTCTGTTCTTTTAGGTAATTGCTGGCTTGTCCAGGCTGTTGAACTGACATCACCTATTGAAACATGTCATCAAAACTTGACATTCTTTTCAATCTCAGATATTATTGGTTCTTTTACTCAACCCAGGAAACACGGACACTGTCTGAGCTGTTCTTGCTGGTTGGAATGGATGACAATAAGCAAAACTTTGTGCCACTATTAGGAGGAAAATAGGTAAAACTGATAAAATGCTTGCACAAAGAACTTCACAGCAGTATAGGCAAGCACATATAAAGTAATCCCTAGTTTATGAAGTATGAAACTGTTGCCTTCACACTGGATACTGCTCTGATGTATATTGCTTGCAGTGGGTGACTGAAGCAGTTGCCTCCACCGCATGCTTGTCAGTTGTGGAGTGCACAGTGTCCTGGCTCTTAGAACAGCCTCCTCCCAGGCCTGCTCCATACACCAAAGCACACAGGGCTTGTTCAGAAGCATGCTGCAGTGGGCAGGAATGGGCTGGCCACCCCTGCGATGGTCAGTACCCACCAGCACACAACGCTGGATCTAAAAGACAGATTCTTACATCACCTACGTGCAACCTTGCTCTTCGGACTGTTTTCAGTTCTAAAAATTGATCTTATTTTCTTCAGAGTGTTGTTTAGGACCTGATTCAGTGGCCCTCACTTGTATGTGTTTTTCTCGTCTAGGCTGCTGCCCTCAGATACAGTGGGGCAGAAGCAGGCTTGTGCAAAGTCTGAGGGTACTTCTCACTGTGGTCATAAGGGAACTCCCTTGGCAAAGGTAAAATTCTTTCCAAAATCTGTGTTCCCTGAGAAAAGGGAAGGCCAACAAGAAATGTCCCCTGACAACATCCTGGCCAAGCTGTGAAATAAGGCTGTCAGACAGAGAGACTCCTCCAAATCCCACGTTGTTTTCTTGGCTCCTCAGGTCCTCTGCAGTCAGAATACGATACGTTGAGGCTCTCTTGTCCTGCAGATCCCAGCGTGCATTTGCAGCTTTGTCTGTTCTGCATTACTGCTAACCCTCCAGCGTGACGGGGAAGTGGTCAGATGGTTATCTGAAGATATCTGAAAGACAGCATGGTGCTGTGTTAGCCTCCTACCTTCCGCAGAAATACTCTGCTGCAATGTGTCTGTGTACGGGCTGCTGCACTTCCAGGAGCATGCTGCCTCACTGAACATCACTCAAAGTGAGGCTTCTGATATTTGCTAAGCTGCCATTTCCTGAGCTATTGGTGTTGCTGTACAGTCTCAATGAAACAATGACACTGTCTGGATCTTCAATCACCACAGCAAAGAAAATCAATTGCAGCGTTCGAAAGACGGAGCTCATGGTGCAAAGGTTACCAAGCACTGCTAGGTGCCTTTTTGCAGCTGAGACTTGAAGAGAATCAAAAAAGGCAAGGCAGATGGAAAGGAAGCTCAGCTGATTGATGTTTATGTTCCTAATTTACAAAAACGAGACCCAGGATTTACATTCTGAGCGGTTTAGGCTCTGATTAAGTTAACCACTTCTCCACTGCGACATTACAAAGTATCTCTTGTACAGAGAGATGCCTGAGTTAAAGACAGAGGTTTCAGCATTAGACTGCTATCAGTTATACTTGTTGTTTGACAATGGAGTACAAAGAAGAGGCTTCTATTTTACAACTCCATAAAGAAATTGTCAAAAATCTTTAACAAAAGACAAACATTACCACACAGGTATAAAACATCCATAAAAAACAGAAGCTGTAGTTTTCATAACAGCAGCTATGATTTACTCCTCTAACCTGACATAAATTTAGGCATCACATTTTCCTACTTTATCTTCAGTGCTGTTGTGTGTGATGAAAGTTCAAGAGGTATATGATGGAGGTAATATCACAGTTGTCTGAAATGGCTCTGTTATATATTTCAACACCACCTTCTCTGGGGATGGTGTTTCCTGCACATCCATCTCTCTAATATAGCAGCTTCTGATAATTAAATAGCAGCATGGCACAATTTTACAGTATATGCCCCTAAGAGGCTCTTTCTCTTTGTCTCTAGTATAATCTGCTATTTTCATTTCTTTGGATAGAAAAACCTATCTTGTCACTTTAGGCTGGGTCCCAGGAGCGAAGTCATGGAGAACACTAATGATTCTGAAAACCAAGCCACATTCTCTCTACTTCCCAACAACTCACAATTTTTTAAAGGTGTTCCGTATGGTTTTGCTCTTTAAACTTAAAAAAAAAAAATGTCCATTTTAAAGCCATTTTTATTTTACACAATAAACATGACAAGAAAATGCATTCTAAAGAGATGCTAAGCTGCTGTATTCACTGCTCTAACTTGTGCTTTTGCTTCCTTTAGTATTTTTTAAGTGCGTGACTTTACGTAGAGCTTGCCTTTTATTGTTGTTGTGTTTGAGGGGTTTGCAATCATCTGCTGCAAGGAACTGTATTTATGAATTAATAATTAATTATAAATATAATTATAAATTAATAAAATAATATTATTTAATTGCATTTGTACCTATGAATAATTTGAAAGTAGTAGCAGAACAGCCTCGCTCAAGGACCCCACTGCACTTGTGCTGTTGCATTACTGAGGCACTTTGAAAGGTGCATCACCAAATGCCATGTACTTCCAGGAAAATCTTTTGTCAGGTGATTATATTCAGCAAATGTAAATGCCTTGTATCTAGCTTTAAATTGGTAATAATTTGATCTTGTCAACAGTCTTAATTGCAGTTGCTGAAATAGAGAGGGAGAATGTCTCTTCATGCTTTTGTTACCAAATTGTCTCTGAGACTTGCTTCGTAAGCAGACAAGTGGTATTTGTTGACTCCCTGTGTTCTGTTTCAGGAGCGGATCAGCCTTGGCTCAGCTCTATGGCACCTCTGCTACCTTAGAGCACCACCATTTCAATCATGCTGTCATGATTCTCCAAAGTGAGGTACAAAAGCATGACTATTAATCTCACTGTAAGCTGTTGGGCAGTTTCAGCCAGAGAAAGGAAATACCACACATGGTATCTTTTTTTATGCCCTCTCCTTGAGGAGTTATTTATTGGTTATCACAAAGGTCACAACTAGCACAAAATTAAACAACTACAAATGCTGATCATAGAGCTCAGAGATTATATTTGTCTCAATCAGCTGGGGCAAGGAGAATATACTAATCTTATTGTCAGCTTTTCTCAGTCCTCTTACATATATCCTGCTCAGTGGTTTGTAAGTAGGTAAAACAAGCTCTTACCTTTTCCCGTGGGTGTTGTATTCAGACTGTCACAATCATCCCTTGCTAGACCAGTTTAATTGCTTTGACAGACTTTTGGTAATCAGTGGGTTTTATGATGGTTTTGCATATCTTTTAAATGTTTGGTTTTTTTAATAGTATTTAATGTCAATAATACTGTGCTGTCCAAAGCACACTAGCTGCCCTGCAGATACATGTAAAGACACAGTTCTTGCCTTCGCTATCTATTTTTGCATGCACTACCCCCGAGAGGTGGGAAAAGTAGAAGGATGGAAATGCAGCCCTCACAAAGCAATGGATGCATTTTCCTAATTTACACAGAAAGGTTGTTACAAAATACATTCAGTATATGTGCAGCACAATGAGAGACCATATGCTGGTCTGCAGTAACTTTTGGAGAACATCTGGGAATGCTCCATGATCACAGACAAATGGGAACAGGATGATGGCTTTAGCAGTGCATATGGTGCCACAGAGATTAGTCATGGGACTGTAGCTTTAGTGTTCAGTTTCTCAACACTGTATTAAAAAAGTAGGCATGGGAAAGGAAAGCATCAACATTAGATATTTAAACATCTCTCTCAATCTGCTTAACTTACCATAGCTTATCCAAAAGGTGATGCTAGAAATTAACTGGCTCCTTGTGCTACCAGGGAAAGGCATGGGGAAAAGCAGCCTTTGGAAATTAATCTGGTTTGAAATAGATAAAAAGGAAAAGTTGGGTTTTTTTTGTTTGTTTCCTGGGGGGCTTGTAGGGTTTTGTTTGATTCTTTTTGCTAAACCAATGACACTGTTCAGCATCTGAAACAAGCTTTTCTGGGAAGCTGTAATTTTGCCAGTTCCTGAAATCTTTGACTGACTGTCCCTCTGAAGACAGGGGTGATTCTGTGAAATTTCATAGCTCATACCAGTCTGGATGCTTTTCTTTTTCTTCTCCAACTTAAAAATGAAGAATTTTATGAAAATATTAGGTTTTTTCTTTCCCCTTGGAATCTACTCCAGCTTCTTTCAGATCTGTACTGTATTACTTGAGATGCAAGTCCTTCCCTTTGCTCATTCAGGCAGCTCCTTCTTCAGGTCCTCATGACTAGACCAGAAAATTAATCTTACAGGATTTTTTTCTAATAGGTATTAGTTGCTACTGGAACAGAACGTCCCTTAGAAACAGAATCAACCAGGTTGGAAGAGACGGTCATAGAATGGTTTAGGTTGGAAGGGACCTCAAAGATCATCCAGATCCAAATGCCACATCTCCTCCCACAGAGAGAAAGCCAGAAAGGCCCCAACTGTTGTCTACTCAGCCAAGGTTAGTGCAGAAGTCAGTCAGGGTGAAGGAACAAGAGGTGAGAGCAAGAAGAGGCAAAAATAGTTAATACAGCAGAGTTTATCCTAAACAGCAAATTAATGGAATGGCACAGACTTATCATAGAATGGTTTAGGTTGGAAGGTGCTTCAAGGATCATCCAGTTCCAATCCCCTACCATAGGCAGGGATACCTCCCACTAGAGCAGGTCGCTCAAGGACTCACCCAACACGGCCTTGAACACCTCCAGGAAGGGAGCATCCACAACCTCCCAGGCAACCTGTTCCAGTGTCTCACCACCCTCACTGTAAAGAACTTCTTCCTAACATCTAGTTTGAATCTCCCCTCTTCAAGTTTAAACCCTTTACCCCTTGTCCCATCCTTACAAGACCTTGTTAGTAGTCCCTCCCTGGCCTTCCTGTAGGCCTCCTTCAGATACTGGAAGGCTACTATAAGGTGTCCTCGAAGCCCTAACTCCTATAGCCTGTCCTCATAGCAGAGGTGCTTCAGCCCTCTGATCATCTTCGTGGCTCTCCTCTGGACTTGCTCTAACAGTTCCGTGTCCTTCTTGTGTTGGGGGCTCCAGAACTGCACACAGTACTCCAAGATCACAGACCTCCAAGATCATCCAGTCCAACCTATCACCCAGCCCTATCCAGTCAACTAGACCATGGTACTGTCTCATTGAGTCTCTTATTGAACATCTCCAGGGATGGCAACTCCACCACCTCCCTGAGCAGCCCACTCCAATGGCAAATCACTCTCTCTGTCAAGAACTTCCTCCTAATATCAAGCCCATGCCTTCCCCAGCACAATTTGAGACCATGGCCCCTTGTTCTGTTGCTGGTTGCCTGGCAGAAGAGACCAACCCCCACCTGGCTACAGCCTCCCTTCAGGTAGTTGTAGACAGCAATGAGGTCACCCCTGAGCCTCTTCTTCTCCAGGCTAAACAATCCCAGCTTAGTTTGAATAAATGCAGATTTGGATCCTCCAGTCTGTGTAAAGTTACACCAACTTTCATCTGCTGAGCAGTTGGTCCCCTCTTTCAAATAAGCTGAAATTAGGCTATATCCTATCCACTAACGATGGTATTCTAGTCTGTCTTTGCTATCTAGATGGAAACATTGTACATTATAGTATTATTTTAGACTTTTCTTATTCTGGACAAAGGAAGCATTTATCCTTCACTCTTGACATGCTAACCTCAGTACAAGTGATCTTGAGCTTTGCAGTGAAACAGGTCAGAAACACAACAGATATTGTAGAGGTTATAGCAGTCCCATTGCTGGAAAATTCCTGAGTTTAAGGGCATTTTAACCATCCTAAGTAGCTGATGGTAGTGCACACTCAATGTCTGCATTACAATGCTAAATACCAACAAAACAAGACTCGGACCTTATTATTTATAGAGGTTTTTTTTTTTTTAATAGTACAATTCTTTACATTAATTTAGTTCTATGTAACTCATGCCACTTCTTGAGATTATATTTAGAACTTTCCATCAATCTTTTTTTTTTAATTTTTTTTATTTTCTGTAAGATTTCATAGAGAAATTACAGGGTCTCCATTTCTCTTAGTTTTCAGAAATTCAACTATAAAAGGACCTTCCTCCTCTCAAAGAGCAAGAGCAACTAATTTGTTTCCTTTCATTCTGTCCATAGAGCACCTTTCAAGTTCTTAATCCATGATACCTTAAAAAGTAGCTAAGGGTGTTTAAACTGCTTGAAGTTGTGGTTCTTTAGCCTTCATGGGCAATGTTTCTCTGCACCATAAGACAACACAGTAGTGGTTAGAGTGAGCAAACGGGCTGTTTTGAATGGAAAGCTGATTTAGTGTCTTTGACTGCTCTAACAGCAGTTTGTGTGCCAGCAAGCAGCAGCACAGATAAATCTATTAGGTGAACATTTCAAAAGCTGCAACGCACAGTTCCCCAAAACATATAGTAAGAGGAAAGATTGAGATGTATCCATAGTTTTTCCCCATAAACTGAGTCTGTGCAGGGTCAAAGCAAAAAGTAAATCTTTCCTCAAGAGGCTATATTTTCAGCAGAGTTTAGAAAAACATACCTGGTGCTTGATTGCAATCCTCAACTCTTCCACCCCAATGTAATCTCAGCAGTATTATCATTACTATTTTGCTGCAGTTTTGCTATGAATCAGAGAAGTCCTCTCTTAAGGGAAACAGAGTTAGAAAACCTTTAAAAAACCTATATTGATTGCTAGCCCTTTACCTCTTTTATCTCTTTCATTATAGGGTCACAACATCTTTGCTAACTTGTCCTCTAAGGAGTACAGTGACCTTATGCAGCTTCTGAAACAATCGATATTGGCAACAGACCTCACTCTGTATTTTGAGTAAGTATTGGCATTTCTTGTATTTGACAAATGAAAATTCAGAGAACTTACTCTAATCAGCTGTTAAATATCAAAAAAAGGACATATTATATGAGAAATTAGTGTTTAGCTGTGGTTGAAGAGATTTAGTCTAATACTCAGTATATCTTAGGCTAACAGAAATATCTCAAGTGTCCAACTAAGTTTTGCTTTAGTGTGTAACATGTCAGTACCAACAAAAACTAAGTGAAATCCTAGGCTTATACTTCAGAGCAATCCCAGTAATCAGTCATAGCTCAGTCCTGTAATTCTTCTGTCCTGTCTGTGATTGTTTCTGCAGGCATGTAGAAAAGTAGCATTTTTAAATTCTTTTCCACCATCTTTGAGGGTCTAAACATGTGCTAGGAAATATTACATTTAGCTAAGGACCAAGTTGCAGAGGTGACTTGGTCAAATGATGCCAATCACATGAGAATAGGTCTTAAAGAGCTTAACTTGAGAGAATATAATAGGATCTCTCTCATGCAGTTTTCTTCCTTTCCCTGTTGTGAAAATCATATCTCTAAGTAGACTTCATGGTGTTGCTATTTTGTGTTTTTCAAATACTGTTAATTATTACCAAGTTCTTCCAGTGAGAATATATGGGAGCATGCACATAAGCAAAGCAGTCACAATGTCACTGTCACATTGCACTTTTTGACATCCCCCTCTCCACCACATGCCTCTGACTGACTTATAAGGAGAAGCACTGTCTGATGTGCAGTCTTGACAATAACTCATCCTTAGGATGATGTCCATTAGCATCCTACCCCATACTTCCTTAGCACTGATGATGGATACCAAGCCAGGCTTCGAGAAAGCTTCAAGCCAAGTCTTTACCCTGATTTTTTTTATCAACATTGTGTGTTTAAAAGCTGATTGTAAAACTACTGCAATATTTGCTTTGTCTTTTTTTCTTGGCATTGGGTGCCTGTTCCATGGGATGTTTCTAAACAGTACTGGCAGGAGACATGTTGATATTCTTTGCTTCATGGAAGTATGTTCTCAGAGAAGTTGTATCAAGAAAGGAGTTTAGTGAATAGTTTTATTATAAATAACTTCTAAATGTTAGGCCATGAAGCAATTTCCGTTTGCTGACATGAGCATCCTGAGCAGGACACACAAATCCTCTTTTTGAAGCTGTCTGTTAGGATCACTTGTTATCTGAGGGGGGTTGGAATGACAGGGGAATTTGCTGACAGCTCTAAGTGAGATACAAGGATCACAGAGATGTGTCAGTTTGGGTTCTTCTGTCTCACCACAAATTACAAGTGCTGCAGAAATGTTTTGTGCTGTCAAGGAAAACGTAAGTGGCAAGGGCTGAGAGGACAGCTGCCCTGGTACAGCCCACATGCCCAGCCAGCATCCTGCAGCTCTGTGAAATACTAGAGAGGGCCCACAGCAGTGCCATGGGAGGGAACCATTCAGACATGATGCAGCTGCCTTCACTGCCTGCCTTAGGCTGAAGACCTACATGGTCAGGTTGTCTTTCTAGTTTTAATATAGAGAAATAATGTCCAAAAAGGGACACGATCTGAACTTCAAGATTATTATTCTTTGCTTTGCATAATTGACTTTTATATGCAACATGAATCAGACAACTTTCAGCAAATGAGGCCTTTTTACTCAGCATTCTGCAAATTAGTTATCTTCTCCTCTTGTGTTATTAAGACTCATTAATCAGATACCTGTTATGCTACTTTGCTTCCACAAACGCCTGAAATCACCCCCTGGAAACACTGATGATTTACACTTCTTAAAGCCACCTTAAGTGAACAGATGTTTGCACACAAGTAGCTAACTTCTTTTTTCAGCTTGCTTCATCTTCAATATTTTTGTGGAGAAAGAAATTCTCCTATCAGTACTCTTATAATACCTAAGCCTAATGATCACAAAGCCCAGCTAGCAAAACTGCAACAAAACTCCAGGCAGAGCAAGGCTTTATTACATTCACAAGGCATTACTTTTCTACAAACAACAAAAAGATGACTTTCACTGAAAGATCAGATGGAAAATATCTCAGTAAGTAATGCCTGTAGATCATGCAATAAGTAAAAGCATGGTGGAACCAAAACGCAGCTTATGGAAATTCACTTAATGACTTGAGCCACTGGGCTACAGAGCAACTGGATTTGGTATATATAGCAAGACAACTTTCCCTTCCTGGCAAAATACATCCAGAATCAAAGCTACTGAAAGACATTGCAAAAATGTTAACATTCTGTTTATTTCTGAAATCCTAGCATATTATGCTTCCTTAATATTAGCAAATCTGTTCAGTTTGGATACCATGGACAAACCAGCCAGCAGGAAACACTAAATTGTTTACTTATACATGAATCATAGAATCATAGAATCAACTGGGTTGGAACAGACCTCCAAGATCATCCAGTCCAATCTATCCCCCAGCCCTAGCCAGTCAACTAGACCATGGCACTAAGTGCCTCATCCAGGCTTTTCTTCGACACCTCCAGGGACAGTGACTCCACCACCTCCCCCATGGGCAGCCCATTCCAATGCCAATCACTCTCTCTAGCAAGAACTTCCTCCTAACATCCAGCCTAAACTTCCCTCAGCACAACTTGAGCCTGTGGCCCCCTTTTCTATTGCTGGTTGCCTGGCAGAAGAGACCAACATCCACCTGGCTACAACCTCCCTTCAGGTAGTTGTAGACAGCAATGAGGTCACCCCTGAGCCTCCTATTCTCCAGGCTAAACATCCCCAGCTCCCTCAGCCTCTCCTCACAGGGTTTGTGTTCCAGGCCTTTCACCAGCTTTGTTGCCTCAGAGGTCTTTTGCAACCAAAATGTTTCTATGATACGAATAGCACAGGATATCTAATACTTCATTATTTACATGGTTAGCCTGGGCACTGCTCTCTTAACAGAGGATGTAGTTGTGGATGGTCTGAGCTAGTCTAAGGTTTACATGCCAGCTACTCTTGGCCACTGAAATTATCATCATTGGAATATTCATCACTGCAGTACTTATTTCTTCTAGATGTAATTTTCATGATGCTCTGACTTTCTGTGAGAGAACTGAATTTGTTTTCTGCATATGTGACTTTGCATTGTCCCAGCAAATTTTGTAACTGAAAGTCTTTTATGTATTATTTCACAAAACAGAAGGGATCAGATATCATCACACATAGTCCTTATCTCTCCCTGTTCTAGTTGCTGTCATGAAATGCGTTAAAGAAAAGTCCTGTGGCAGGACTGACTGTTAACTGTCATGTAAACACATGATAGCCAGGGACTAAAATGACGCTGTCTCAGTGCCACAAAAAATTACAGATGATTACTAGAGTCAGAAATTTGGTACTCAAACACCAAACAAGGACTAACATAGTCTGGCTCTTGTTTTGTCCACCTTTGAGGACATAGGCAGGACATTCAAGAAGGCAAAGCACAGGAACAAGCAGGGAGGCTTAGTTTTCAGTCAGAGACAGCTACGAACTCAAGACATCTGCAGCTCCTGTGTCTCACCATTTTGTGTGCTGGAAATAACAAACTGCACCTCTCTGAGAAACCCCTCAGGAAACAGAAGTAAAAACCATTCTGCAAGGACAAGTAAAGAGAAGTGTGTATATATTTCAAGAGTATTTCTATTGTCTGTATGTCCACTGCTGTAGTTGAACAGTTCATGCTTCCATGGAAGAATGAACATTTTGGTACCATTTATTTCCTTATCTGCAGAGACCATAAATAGAATCTTGCTTTTACTGGGCAACTCTGACATTGATAACAGACATTTATAGAACACATTCGGAAATTAGTATGTTTCGCTTAAATGGACTGTCAGGGTAACGACTTTAACAGTAACACATGAGGTGTAATGATTTCCTATCACCCAGAGAACTGCTTCTACTGCAGCGCTGCCCTGGAAGTCACTTGTTTCCTTCTGGATCGTCTGTTTTGTTGCAGGAGAAGGACTGAGTTTTTTGAACTTGTCAGTAAAGGAGGTTATGACTGGAACAGAAAAAAACACCGAGAAGTATTTCGGTGAGCGCTACTGTTTCTTGCTTTCTGGTTAGTTCAAAGCGTAGCTGTATTTGTTTAAGGCATTTCCTACATCCTGGAGTGAAGACACAGAGTAACAAGAGAAGGAAGCTTGTTTTAAAAATACGATCTCTTAGATGAACTACAGCACTGGTATGATTTCTAAACACTACCAGACAGCAGGGATGTAATCAGTGTGACCTCAACATCTCCATTCCTTCCATTTCTGCCTTCACGCTCTGTCATGTCATCTTCCCTTTCTCCCAGTCTCGGCAGCTACTGCTCAGCCCTTCCGCTCTTTCTCCAGAACACATCAACATTCTGCCTCAGATCTTTCTCTATTTTCTCCTCCTCTCAGCTGTTTCCTTTCACTGGCCACACTTCTCTCTGCTCTTCCAGTCTGTACATCGGCATTTGCAGATACATGGTACTCTTCCAGCCCTCAAGAATGATTTGAGCTTGCATCCTACTGAAAACCTCAGACATCGTGGGTGGTTTGACTACACCAGGCTTCTGAGACAATAAAATGTGTGCATTTGCATATGCATGCCTGGTTATGTCTGAAATTTCATTAAAATTCTGTTTCCTTTTGGTCTTTTAACCCAAATATTGGCCATTTTCTATTTTCCATATCATTTCACCCATTCCTAATTTTAGATTCGGGCAATATATTCAATGCTTCATTTTCAGTGTCCTTGTTCTTCATTTAAACTTTCTTAGATTTCTGTCTGCACCACGGTGCTGTACATAAACGCTTTCCACAGCTGAATTGCTTTTTCCTCCTAATGCATATAAAACATGGTTGTAGCTGGGTATTAAACTACACTGGAACAGTATAGCTCATAGTAAATCTTAAATTTTTATTGTAGATGAGCAGTAGAAACTGCTTAACCAGTGTCTGGGATGCCTCCTGTGATTACAGGTTCTCTTGCTACAGCAGCCACTTACAAATAGGCATATAAATTAATCCAGTTTGCAGATGTTATTGTGTTAGAATATCCTTACTAATATTGTGAAGCACAAGCTTTCTAGTAGATTATAATTATCCACGTAAGTACTCTTAGAAGTACTGCAAAATTAGCAGTTACTCCTTTGCAATATCATTTCTTTCCTAGTGTGCAATGCACAATACCAAAATCCATCTGATAACCTGCTTCCTAGGCACAATTGTGATGTAAAAGCCATGCTGATGGCTGAGATTTCAAACGTGTCATTCCTTTGAGGAGGAAAAGAAGGTGCCAGGGCTGCCATTTTATATATGTATTATTTATTTATGCATCCAGAGCAGAGTTGTTTAGAAATCCAACAAAGGTTGCTTCAGCTTGTATTGTTCATTTCTGTTTTTCAGATCAATGCTAATGACAGCCTGTGACCTTGGAGCTGTGACCAAACCGTGGGAGATTTCAAGACAGGCAAGTCATGATTAATAGCGAGGCTGGAAGGAGGCGGGACTGGCAGGACAATATTCCCAGGGCCCTGGCTTACAAGGGACCAAAACTGGAATCAATTTACAGCAGTACCGATGCCATAAAAAAAATAGCAGGGGGGTTCCTGCATGAAATGGTTTATTGCATAATCCTTCCATGTACACAAGCTGGTGAGCAGCATGTATGTACCTGAAGAGATCTGGCTTTACAACCTCTCCTCTTACTAACCTTTTAAATCCATATTCAGAAATGGAAGGATTAAACAAAAAATGTGTTGGCCACATGTAGAGGCACATACTTGTTTTGTCCCAGGGTTTTTGTTGGCAGCAGCAGGATCTTCCCTAAATCAAAAATACCAGCAAGTGATCTGCAAACTTTGATCAACATATGATTCAGTGCATGTGTTCATTTTCTCAACATGGATGAAAAATACCTGCAAGTGTAGTATACAGCCTCTTTTTTAGCATCCCTTACATAGAAACAAAGAAATAAAATTCAGGCTTCTGCTGTTTGAATAATTTCTCTAGAAATAAGTACAAAACTTGTGTCCAGCATTGGCAAACAATTGGCAGTGTCAGGAAGCAATCCCTCCTAAACATGTTTAGGACATGTCCTTTGTCCTTTAGCACGTGTTTTCCCTTCTTCTGTGCATCCTTCCTTACTCAGGATCCATCCTTAACATTTCCTGTATCCATGTGACCATCGTCTAAGCTTTTAGGGAGGTCCAGAACAAGTCAGTAAAAGGCAGGCTGTATAGAACTTTGGAGGAATATACAACACCAAGATGCAAATGGGAAGTGCACCAGCACAGCTGAGTGTGGCTAAGCAACTGGAGAGAGTTTAATTGTCTTAACAGTTGTGATAGTTACAAACATGCAATGAAAAGAAGAAGCTAGATCAGCAAAGTAGTGAGGCAGGAGTGAATATATTCCTTGCACAAGGAAGTAACAGAAGATGAAAAGGGACCTATGAAAGTTACATGCACTTTAACTCAGTAAAAACATTATTTATGTGGTGAAGACTTCAGCTCAGCTTCCAAATGAGTCTTTATTTGCTTTTACAAGCAAGACTATCACAATAGTCATAGGCTCTACTTGGTCACCTTGCACAGAGATCAGGGACATTGTTCATACCTTGCAGTGGGAAAATGAGTCACGAGATTTTTCATTGCCACCTAATCACAGCTACAGTAGCCACAGCTCCTTATTTTTTCTCTTTAACCCAGTTAGCTTCTCTGTTTTCTCTGGCAGCCAAAATGTCAGGTAAGATCTGTTTTCCATAGCACAACCTCTGTGCTATGGCGCAGAATTAATGCTGAAGTCTCTAGGAAACTGGTGTTTCTTCTTTATGCTTTTTTGAGGTCTGTGGGTGAAAATTCCCCTTCAGCCTAGTGTACAGGTTTACTTTACATTGAGAAAGCCAGTCTGGGATTGAATGAAATACTACCTGCTTGAGCAGAGAGGCTAACTCCACAGAGGGAAAACAGGAAATAGTTGGACCTCAACTCTGATGAAAGTGAAAAAAAAAAAACAAATGTGAAAAGTAAGGGAGGAAGAGATTAAACTATATGAATCAAAGAGAATAAAGGCTAAAGTAAGAAGGCAAAATTCGTGAAGGAAAGATAGAAACAAACAAAAGAAGAAGGAAAGGGACACAAGGAGAACAGGACCAGAATAGGAGTGAGAGACAGTGGTAAGACTACATCTTGGTTATTTTTGTAGAATGCACTTGACAAACTCTTAATTGCTGCTAAGTTGTTAAATTATTCCTCTGTACTGGAGTATTGATCCAGAATTTTATTAGTGCACTGGGATTACACACATTATAAAGTTCCAAACTGTGTGGTAGCCTGGTCTAAGATTTAAGAGTACTTTATAACATCACTTCACCTACTTCCAGTTTATTTTGGCAGTCCTTATTTTAACTGTAACAAGCTTAGGATTTGTAAGTGTTAGCTGCCATATAGCTGCTGAAGCAAGAAAATCTGACGTTGTTTTCAAGTGCAGCTTCTCTCTTTAGCTCACCCTCTTGTACATTAGTGTTATGAAAACATTTCTGATCTTGAAAACACTTGAAAACAATAAGCAATTACGACAGGAGCTTTAGGACCTGCATACTATCTTCAACAGTTTCCCAATTTTTCACATCTCACATGTCATGGTTCCCTACCTTCAAAGACCCCCACACAAGAAGATTACAGAACATAAAGCTACTAAATCTGGATTTCTCACTGATTGAGCTCCTAAAATTTCTGTTGTTTTTAAATCTTGTGTTCTTCTGAGAAACACAACCCTCGCCTGTGAATAGATCATTTCTACACACTAAGTCAGAAAGACCTATTTCAACTTCTGTCCCGACAGTTGTTGGTTTTGATTCAATAGAATAATAACAATCCAAGTTCATATTTAGATATTCAGATCCTATAATGATGATAGCCATGGGAAAAAGGGGGGGGGGGGGGGGGGGGGGGGGGGAAAGTAGAGCATAATGGGCAAAAAACCTTCATGATTTCACATAAAATTAAGACAACAGAGGTTATTGGTTAATTAAGTTTCTTTGATAAGTGAAGTTGTTTACAGCCTGTAAATACCCAGAGGGCTCTTGCACATTTTACAGACCATTTTTAGAGACATAATTACAGATGCCAAGAAGCTGTAATTTTCTGTTCTGTTCTCAGTACTTGGGTAAGTTGCATGTAACTGTTGAGTGCTATCTCTACATTGCAATGTAATTCCTCCAGTCAATTCCCTATCAAAGAGGGCTAAGTGTGCCTGTGAGTGGTTGTGGCTGTATGCCCAGTCCTGAAAACTATTATGAACATGTGCTTGACATGGGTTGTGTCAGTAGGCTATTCACCTCCTTACCATTAAGCACCAGGTGAAGTCATGGTCTGACTAAGAACTCATTGTCTTAAATATTATGTACAAATAACTCCCATCTTTATCATGATTTTTTTTTCAGGCAGCTGAGCTGGTAACTAGTGAGTTCTTTGAACAAGGAGACAGAGAAAGATCTGAACTCAAACTCACCCCTTCTGTAAGTTTTTATCACTTCTGAAATAATTGTTACCTTGGATAGGATAAGAAAATATCATTGGGTTCATTCAAAGTAACTATATTTTGAATGTGAAGGAAAATCTCAGAATAAATACAAGCTCCTGCCAACAAGGACAAGCTTTTTAAGCCAGATATGTAAAAGCTCTTCAGTCAACTCAGCCACTTTTGCACTGAGACCTTTCCCCCATTTTCTGTACTATTCCCAAAGTTAAGCTGTCATTCTAAGTTAAAAGTAATGGTTTTAATACACAGGATGCAACTAAAAAAGTTACCTATTGCTTAAGGAAATCAAAACTGACAGATCTGCTTTTAGCTGAAAACAGTCTGTGTTGTTTGGTATGGCAAATGCTGGAAAGCATTTCTATAGGTATACAACTAATTATACCAATGTGATGGTCTGGGTGCTACTCCCCCCACACACACTTGGGAAATCACCCAGACTAGACTCAGCTGGCTCTGGAAATTTGAATGAAGCTTATGTTTACAGCTTAGCAGAATATACAAGCAGATAATTACAGTATATACATTTATATACAGAAATATACAAGGTAAAAGGTAATACAGAAACACAACAGCCCTCCCAGAAACCTGAGTCCCCAGGAGGGGCTCCCAACTGCCCTTCCACCTTCTTCTACCCCTCTCAACCTTACCCCAGTCCCAAGGAAGAATGGAGGTTTGGCCAGAGGGTTAGGAAGCAAAGTGGATTAATCAGACAGACAGCAGAGAGGCTAGAGAGAGAAATGCAGCCCAGGCAATGCCCCAGTAAGAAGTTTGGATTCTTGTTCTTATACATCTCAGCAAGCCTATGAGTGAAGTAGACATCACCACTGTTTCCCTTTCACAGCCTGTAATCTAGTTCTTCCCACCAAAACATTCTAGCTAGCTTCAAACTAACACAACCACTGTGACTGAAATGATAAATTGGTATCAAGTGGAATGTAGGCAGATGGATGTAAAGTGTCATACAAGAGCTAAGAGAAAAAAGCTTTATAATGGTTTTCAGTGAATGATTTTAAGAGAAACCTTAACCAAATAAAATAGTTCAAAATGTTGACAAGCCATTATCTGGAATCTGGATGCAACAAGTTAAGGACAACAAAATCTTCTAATGAATATAACTCACAAGCCATTCAAAAATATGCTACGCTTCTGTAAGTCAAAAGACCATCTCGGTGTCTCAGACTTGTTCACACTTCAATAATACTCACACATGAGCCCTTGGTAATGTAATGAAGTCCATAAAGTTAAAAACTTTGTATTAAGAAATGCTCAGATTTTTTTAAAAAAAAGGCTTTTCACTTTGTATGCTGTCAGAGGTTGAGACATTAATGGTTTTCTTCCTATAGTAATTTTGTGCCTACAGCTTAGAAAAAAACAGTAGCTATAGTCCAGTGGAAGCCTGATCAGTCAGTCATGGTATTCATGACTCTGAATCACTGCAAGTACTCTTCCATATAATACAGATATAAGTCCCTTTCCTGCATTGTATATCAAATTTGTAATGTGTGTGTGTTTCTCATGCTAATGAGAAGTCATTTTATTTCAATACACATATTAACATTACTGTCTCCAAGTAGCAAAGAATTTCAGTGCAAGTGGCTTAGGTTCAGCAACTCTAAGAATTATTGTAAGGTATGTTGTTGTATCTACATTTTGAACATACTGTAGACTTGGTAGAAATGCAGAGAGAGACCGAAGCCAGAGCTTTCTACTGGACTCATATCTTCTGAAAATCTGCATTCAAACAGCCTAGGCAGCTGGGAAAGAAGAGTGTATTGCTGTAAACATCTTCAGTATTTCCTCCATTGGAGCAGTTCTCTCACCCTTCCTTTGAGCTCTGTAATCTGCACCAAGGAATACAGTCATCTGTGAGCCACATGTAAGATGCTTTGAAGCTGTACAGCTTGAAGGAAGATTTTCCTCTCAGTTTGGCCCTTCACAGATAAAAAATCCATTAAACTTGTGTATTTAATGTTTTTGTCTTGGGAGCATTCATCAGTTCTAACAGTTGATGGCTAAGGGACAGAATCATGTAGAGCTTTACCACATTAATGAGGAAATTTAAAATGAGATCAAATGCTGATGTATTTCACTACATATTGCTGCGACAAGCCACCTAGACAGGTATTGCTACTGGTTAGATAGAAGGGTTGTTAGTCAGCAAAGTAATGTGATATTCTTTTCTCTTACAGCTCAGGGAATTGTTTTTCTTGCATTGGGCTTATAACAATATGAAAATAACAGGATATTTCAAAATTATCTAAATAGGAAATACAGTATTTCCCAAAATCAAACCCAGGATTCCAACTCAAAATCATAGACTCCTTGAATCTTACCTCCTGGTTCTATCTAGATACACTGTGTGATACCTGTGTATGTCAGAAGGAACAGGCTATAACTAGAAGAATTCAACCAGACATTTAATGTTATGTGATATGTATAGCATGGAGTTTCTAGAAGGTACAGAAAGAAAATAAGTTGTCTCAGGAGATGTCAGCCTTGAGGAGATGGGGCAAGAAGAAGAACAAACAGAAAGATTTAAAGCTTGGCATATGCAGACGGTTTAAAAAAGGCATTGGGTAAATGGTGTGGATGGGTCACCAGAAGGAGGATTAAAGCCCTATGGATGGAAAGCTGATAGACCCAAGTAATCCCAAGGAGAGTATGGAGTAAACAACTCATGCTCAAATTCTGCAGAACTCAGTTTCTTCCATCTCCTTTCAGACAACAGTTAAGCCTCTTAAGCATCCGTTAAACCTCTAGAATCTCCTCCGGGGCAGTGCAGTGAGCAGTGAATGAGGCTGCTTCCAGGTGATCAAATAGATACCTGCTCCCCAGATGTTGATTCCCCACCCTTTAGGTTCACACACATCCCTGGTTCTTCTGCAGAAAGGGTCTGTAACTGGGAGGCAGTCAGCCCAGATCCAGTGCTGCTCATTTTGCTGAACTGGAAAACCCAGAGAAAAGGCAAATGGCTGATCAAAGATACCTACTTTGCAAATCTACAGGAGGTTTCCTATCAGTTCAACTCCAGCTGTGGAGCATTTATTTTACATCACAGGATTCTAAAATCCAGCCTACAAATTTCAAAACCAAACTCAAAATAAGCAGTTTATTTTTCATGCCAGAAAAAGCAGTGGGAAGACTGCTGCAAAGGTTGATTTTTGGTTTACAGAGTGTTCTGGTTGTGAGAACTTGATCATAGCTCCAAAGTGCTGGATGATGTGTCTGTAAAACACTCCAGTGTAATAAAGCTTGACAGTTTGTTCCCTTCTCGATTCAGGCCATTTTTGATCGGAACAGGAAAGATGAACTACCCAGGTTGCAGCTCGAGTGGATTGATAGCATCTGCATGCCACTGTATGAGGTAATTTTTACTTACTGCTTCTGTAGTGTCCAGAGAAGATTGTTCTTGCATCTCTAGGGAAAAAGAGTGCAGCCTTGAAGGCTATTTGAATTCTTCTATTTCTTTGACTTTCCCAAGCATCTGAATCCTATGCAGAAATCTTCAGATTCCCTCAAGGTGATAATATCTGTAGAGGGAATTCCTCTCTACGTTATAAAAGCTGACAGGGCAGCTATTTTATTATATTTGAGACAAACTGTCATCGTGGCAAGGTGGAGAGTGCTCTCCAGAGATGTACCCAAGAGACAGCCTCAATAGGTGCTGCTGTCAAACCTGTCTAAATGTGTATGACTCAAAGGGGAGCTCACTTCTGGCTCCTTTCCAAAGTGTTAAGGGACACTCTAGGCCAAGCCTTTAAGGTCAGTGACACATGATTTGTGCTTTAACCTGTGTGCCATTTAACTTGGAGTTTACTCTTCTAATCGTGCTTCTACACAGACTGCCTGTGTGCTTTATGCAAGCTCTCAGGTACTATTTTATTAAGGCTATAGGTGATCAGAGTAATGCTTCTCTCTTTTGAATTAAGTCAGCTTCAGAATTTCTGTAACACAAGCTTCACCAATTTGTTTTGTCTCTTATCTGTATAGAAAGTAGAGATACATAAGCAGCATAACAAATGGAAAATAACACTGTAGAACTTGAACCATCAAAGAACTGCATCAGCCAGTCTTCCCCTGACTCACTGAAGCTATACTGACAGCCTTACGGCACTACACACTGCCAGTTTGGCTACTGGTATCAGAGACAACGTAAAGATGTTCTCAATAGGTGTTTTGGGTGAACTGCAACAAGTTCTCCCTGTTACCACTGCACACTAAACTGCCTCCCATCTCCAAGCAATGAATGTGTCAGCAGTGACACAAAGTCAAGAGTTCTCCTCAGACAAACTTGTGTCTGAATGTAGCTTCCCTATACACAAAGAAAAATGAATCAACAGTCACTTTTCATTTTATAGACCAAATATGTCAGCAGTGACATATGAGGTAAGAAGGATGATGTGCTTTCCCTGCCCATTTGTGGCAGCTGAGGCTGCCACTCTGACAATAATGAAGTGGCTGCACAGCTGCAAAGGCAGCTCCTGTTGTATGAAAGGGGTAGCATGTGTTTGAGTACGTGGTGAGGTGGGCTACTGCCTTGCCAGTAGATCCTGCCCCTTTCTCTGGACAGTCCTTGTCATGATGAAATAAACTAAAGCTATAGCCTTCAAACAATTAAGGCAAAGCAAGCACAGAAGAAGAATAAACCCTTGTGTATTATAAAACATGAAGATAATTTTTGACAATATAGGGAAGTGGGATAAAATTCAGGCAAAAACTCTTTGCAAATAACATTCTTCTCAATATAACAGTTCATATTACACTAGAATTTGTATTGTACCAGAATTCATTATTTGTAATAGCATCTGTGATCCAAAAATACACAATAAAGCAGGAGAGCTGATAATCGGACCATCCTCGGCACGAGAAGACTACATCTGAGCACTGAAGCTCTGCTTAGTTAGCTCCATCTTAGCAGGAGACCTCTGGGGAATATATTCACATCTGATTTCCCTGCTTTCTGCTGTCTTTGCATCATGCTGTGCAGCTATTAGCCTGCTGCTCAACAACTTAAAAAAGAGACACCATCAAACCTGGAAGTCATTGCGGCTCCAGCCTTAGGGGTAAACAGAAAACTCGATGTCATAGTATCACACCGCAGGAGATTCTCTCTTTAATGTGGAGCCAAGTTTTAATTTTCATATCCAGCTTAATCAAACCTCAGTGCACATATCACATCAGCAGTGCATTCAGGCATTGTAAATCGTCTGTTTAGGGCTGGCTGAACACTACAACTATGGCCAAGTCTTAGATTTCTCTCTCTTTTTTTTTTTTTTTTTCCCTTCACAAATACATTCTTTAGAATGCTACCCATTGAAATATGTTGTAGGGACTGCATGTGGGGAGAGAATGTGTTACATCATTACCAATGCAACATTAAGAGGCAGAGTGGCAGATGACAAATTAGTTAAATCTTAGCAGTACTTACAGAGCTCACTAGCATTGTGCTTATAAAAACCCTATGTTTGAAATCAACATTTGACACTCATTTTGATACCAAAATTACAATATTAAACCATGGAGAATGAAATAAAAGCTTTTTGCCTGTATTTTTTTTCACATGATAATGGACAGATCCTAGCATCCAGAGCCCTGAAGGGAACTCTGTGGAGAATGCATGTATCCATACCAATGCAGTTGCTACAGCAGGACCTAATGCTGTGCTCTGTGTTATTTGACACGCACACAGAGATGGGTCCAACAACCAGTGAATGCTGGCAACTTCCATTAAAGCCAAACAGGAGACCAGCAGAGCCCACTCAAATTTTCTTTGCTCTAAGTAGTTCTCAAAAGTAGGCTATTCTTGGCAGCTGCAGATGTCTATGCAATGCATAAGGAACTTCCAGTGCCACTGACAGTACCATGACAAGCCATACTTTAGGTGGTTCCACCACAGTCCAAGCATATGAGCTAGGCTACGTAACACAGTGCCCATGAGGAATGTTTCACACTTCAAGCAGTATATAAACTTTGCAGAGCAGTAAGAACAGTTATGTCCCTCCTAGTTTTATTTTTTTCCCCTCTGTTCTGAAATATTCTTTGGGACTTGATCAGTCTTGGGATAGATTTAGCTCTACATCCTTCTTACACATCTGGTCTGCTCTTTGCATTTCCTTAAGGTAGCTCATAGGCTGGATGTTAGGAGGAAGTTCTCCCCAGAGAGAGTGATTTGCCATTGGAATGGGCTGCCCAGGGAGGTGGTGGAGTTGCTGTCCCTGAAGGTGTTCAGGAAAAGCCTGGATGAGACACTTAGTGCCATGGTCTAGTTGACTGGATAGGGCTGGGTGCTAGGTTGGACTGGATGACTTTGGAAGCCTCTTCCAAGCTGGTTGATTCTATGATTCAAGACAACTCACTCTGAGGGGCAGTTCTTCTTGCAAGCAAAGGATAATGAGGTCTACTTTATTGGGGGATGTGCATTACATCCCCTGCTTAGCTGGCTAGGACCATTTCCTGAGTTTTTGCCCTTTCTGCCAGAAAGTTTAAAAGTGCCCAGCAAATCGTCAAGATCTGTGCACCTGCTTGACAGCCTCTCACAATGCTGATACAATCCATAAGAAAGAAGGTCAGAGATATACAAAACATGTTACATTACAAGTTGATGTGGAGCTTGAAACTGAACATAGATATATGATGATAGCTGGAGATACTTTACAAAATCATAAATTCTCAGGAATGACACAAAGCTAGATATAGTCAAGAGCCTAAATCCAAAACCTTTCTGTGTTTGCTCTCAGCACAGAGCAAGCCATGGCTCTGCTCCCTTCCTCCCTCCCACATCTGTTCAATGTGGGAATCAAGCCACCTCCAATTTCAAAATATCTCTGTAATCAAATCTATTTTATTCACTCTATGGATCAAAGGTTTGTGAAGATAAAAGCTTCCCATTTTTTTTTTTCATTGCTTTTTATTACACTTGGGACATTATAATTTTATTGAATTTACTTTTTTGTTACTGTGGTGATCACAGATCAGAGTATTTTTATGTGACAGTGGCATTTTTGCCTTAAGAAGCAGAAAAAAACACCCCACCCATTTACTCTGGAACTCTGATTTTAGGAGCTTTAGTTACGCTTTACTGCATCACATTTGCTCTTCCTTCAAAAATGCCAGCAAGAAGAGTGTTCATCAGTAGAAAGGAGAAACGAGCTTATTAGAATAATTTATATGGAAAAATGCATTATTTTTGTTAACTGTAGAGCATTTCAAATCGCCAATGTAGCTTCAGTAACCATTCCCAACCCCTCCTCCCCCCCCCCCCCCCCCTTTTTTTTTTGTTTTGTTAGAATATTCTCTAAAAGGAAAGCACATCCAACCAAACCAGAGTGCTATGGCTACACTGACAGTTGTGTTCACCACACAAAGTATTCTGTACCTACTCAGATGTATGTAGTTACGTAAAAGGAAATAGAATTTTGATCATCAAGACAAATTACCTCTCTGACCCTCCAGTAAAGAGATGCTAAGGGTTTCGACACTAACAGATTTCTCTCCTGGATTCTGTGGTTTCTGTGTACCCAAGACAAGATCAGTCACAGATTTTTCCCAACTCACGTTAGATTTCTCAATGGGGAGCAGCCAGTGAGGGAGAGCGAAGATCTGATTCTTTTTAATCATTATTTTTCTCACAAACAACATCAAAGCTTCAGCAAGTCACTGCAGACAAAAGATACTAAGGGAAGCCCAGCTCTGTTCATGGCATTGTTCGGCAGCGACAGTTACGCTATGAATAGCAGGGCCAAAGGCCGTGCACTCTGCTTCTGGGCAGATAAATACATAGTCAGGTAGTCAGTGAAAATGACAGCAGCTATTTAAATTTAAGGGAGATGTCTTTGTGCAAGATAAAGAAGCTCACAGCTTTTACATCTTATGCGTGTCTGAGATTGCCCTGCTCACCTCTACCTTGGTGCTCCATTGAACTGTTCCATTTTAGTGCTATTTTTAGTGTTATTCAAGCTTTTCTTCAGTATTGAGTGCTTTAAGCATATAATGGTATCTACAGAAGTGAATTTGCATTACGCCAGGCAGGATTCTGGGGCGAATGTGGGAAGAGTAGAAACATCTATGTGCAGCCTTGCAAGTACCTTAAATGTTTGAATAGAATGTGAAGGAACAGCTTTATTGCATTGTCTGATGTACTTAGAAAGAAATCTAACCATTCTGTCTTCAAGTCCAAAAGCTCTGATGTGGCTGTCTTCCTCTAGAAGATAACATCTAACCTTGTCATTACATCTATCATTAAAGTATGGTGATGTAGCTGAAAAAAACATCTGTTCTGCTTGCAAGCATACAATAATTGCACAGAGCACCATAAATGGTACCCTACAAAGCTCCACAGAGATCTCCACCAGTCACTGCTACCTATGGGCTCTAAGTTCTCTTATCCAAGAATTGACTTTGACACCTGAACTGCAAGTGCACGTGCACGTATTTTTTTTCCATTAGTATATATCTGAGGTGCAATCACAAGGCAGTAGATGGACTTTTTAACATTGCTTTGCAGAGAAGGAGGAAAACATATGCTTTAGGAATCATGCATACACTGCTATGTCCTGATGCTGTCCTTCCTCAGTTACTACCTCTATCCCTTCCTCTCATTCCTTGCATTATAATATTGCATAAGAGCATACTGTATAAGAAATTCAGGGTGTGGACCACTCCTCTAAAAGTCCTGCTTGTCCAGAGTGGGCTGTATTTCATGGCTTATCCTTACTCAGGCAAGACTCATGAGATGCAGCCAAAACAGTGACCTTTTCCTTCAGATGTTTCTGCCCTCTCTATAAAATCAGAACTGAAAAACCTTTCCAAACTACTTAACGAGGAAGAGTTTAGATGAAGAAACACTTTGGAAATGGCCTGCTGTACTCACCATTCACCCATACCTGAGATTGCTGGTACAGAAGGCAGAGCTCTGCAGTGGTATTTTAAGTTTTCAGCTCCTCAGGGGCAGGGATAGCACTAGGCTGTGAGCTGTTCTCTATGAGCAGTATATAGACATTCCCTGAAATATGTTCATAAGGCCATGAGAAGTGTTTTAACAAAAAGAAGGAATTGGGACTAAGCTATTTGGTAAAATGCTCTCGTGGAAAGCAATGTGATGAGCTCTGTATGATTCTCATTGAAATCAGCTTTTCCTTTGTAGCATGTTGAGGGAAGAGGAAGATAACTTTCAACAGATCCTAAAGTATACCATAAAGATAGACACTCTTGATAGGGCTTATTTCTGACATTTGATTTGGACACAGAGTGAGAGATAATGCACCTACGCTTCCTGGGACTGCCTGGCTGACAAGCCTAAGTAAGGCAGATAGGCTCAAGATGCAGTATGTGATATATCACAGAGTGGGGCTGCACAGACATTGGCAGATCAAATTAGTCTCACTTTGTGTTGAAATCCAGGGAGTAATATTATACAAGGAAGAGCAGGTGCAACATACTCTGCCGTGTTTGTGCAAAATGTACTTCAGAGAAAACTTAATCAGGCCAAATGCCAGTGCTGGGAGGAGCTGGTAGCTAAGGACTACATTAGAAATAAGAGTTTGTCCTGGAGAAGGGAGATTTTGGCACTGCACAAGGATCTTTCTGTAGCTGTGAAATAGGAGCTCAGCTAGTTTCAGCACTTTTGTTGGCTTAGTGCTTCTCTACTAAGGAGGAATCTAAACAGGGCCACACAGAACGAATTCTCGTGATCTTTCAGAAAACTCAGATACTCCAACCATAGTACAACATCTGGTAATGGAATAAGTATCAGCAAACTTTCTTATCTTAACCAAGAGTCCAGGGATTTTTCATCTACTTTTGTATAGAATCATAGAATCATAGAATCAACCAGGTTGGAAGAGACCTCCAAGATCATCCAGTCCAACCTAGCGCCCAGCCCTAACCAATCAACTAGACCATGGCACTAAGTGCCTCATCCAGGCTTTTCTTGAAGACCCCCAGGGACAGTGCCTCCACCACCTCCCTGGGCAGCCCATTCCAATGGCAAATCACTCTCTCTGTGAAGAACTTCTTCCTAATATCCAGCCTATACCTACCCTGGCACAACTTGAGACTGTGTCCCCTTGTTCTGTTGCTGGTTACCTGGGAGAAGAGGCCACCCCCCACCTGGCTACAATGCCCCTTCAGGTAGTTGTAGACAGTAATAAGATCACCCCTGAGCCTCCTCTTCTCCAGGCTAAACAGGCCCAGCTCCCTCAGCCTCTCCTCATAGGATTTGTGCTCCAGGCCCCTCACCAGCTTTGTTGCCCTTCTCTGGACATGTTCCAGCACCTCAACATCTTTCTTGAATTGAGGGGCCCAGAACTGGACACAGTACTCAAGGTGTGGCCTGACCAGTGCTGAGTACAGGGGAAGAATAACCTCCGTTTTCCTACTGGCCACACTGTTCCTGATGCAGGCAACAGTGAGAAAAGTTGAAGAGCTAAACAAGAAAGAAAAAAAAGAAGGAAAATAATAAAGAATGCTTTTATTTGCAATTCTCTTCTAAATCAGTCACTACTTCAACAGTGTAATACAAAAAGGCATAGTTTTGGAGGTTTCAGAGGAAGGATTGTTTTCTCTATCAGAACCAAAACCACCTTTTTGCAATGGCCACAAAGATCCTGATTCTCTTTTGTTGTTTCCTGAAAGTGAGGTGGAATTAATTTTGCTTTTGGAAATTAAGAGAACATGACTTCAGCTAGAATTCTTGCAATTTGGTGAGACTGATGAAACGTTGTATTACCATCAACAGTTTTAGGAATTTACATGTTTTCACAAATTGCTTAGAAGAAGAGACAGCAGAAACAAGTACTTTTTGCTTTCAAACAAGTGTAATTCCAGCTTACTTGTTAGATAGTCATCCTATGACAAAAAAAGTATCAACTCAAGGTTCAGGTCATCAACAAAGATATTTGGGGGAAGACAGAAAAAACAGTGAAGCTAAGTTTCACTAAAGGCTTTCAGCCTGGTCTGTGAGAAAAAGCAAGGAATTTATAACACTACGGTTCCTGTTGCTGTCTTATTTAGAATTACCTGCCCAATGTGTTGCAAAGGACACACAGTCATGTAGGGAAATGTATCTAAGATCTGAGGAAGTAAACTGAAAAGTTGGCAGATAAGGTAGAAGAGACAGCCAATAGAGAGAACTCAAATTGTACAGCAAATCTGAAACAAGATAAATGGATAATTTAACAGCCATTCAGTTTCAAGAAAGACAAAGCACAAACTACATTGCATCAGAAAAGGACTAGAAATGATGATGGATGAAACGCTCAAGTAAGTGTTTAACACAACAGAATCACAGTTGTCCGCAGAATTCCCAGCTGAGGGCAAATTCAAAGAACTAAATAAGGATATGAGACTTATATGGTCTGAAGAGTTTTTCAAAATCAATTTAATAGCAAGGCAGAAGACATTGATCAGCTGCTTGGTTAAAATGTTGAAAGGAAGAGATAGAAACATTCTGTCTCTTGCATGCTTTAGAAGTGGAATCAAAACCATAAACAGCAGAGCCAAATAAGAAGTTGTTTATGAAATATATAACTCTTCCTCTTCTGAGCAAACCCTTGGTTTCATGAAATTATTATGAACAGATTAATCATTTGCAACTATAGCAACACATCAGTTGAGCTACTTCAGTAGACACACAGTCCTTCACTATTACTCTTTCCCTTTGACAGCACAGAACCCTTGATATTGGTCAGAGCACATTTGGCCACCAGGAGGTCTGTACATATTTTCCTCCCTGAAGTATCTGGCACATTTTACCAATGAAGAATCTCACTTTATAATCATCCCCCTATGGTATGCTTACTAACAGAAGGGTGCAGCACTATATTGCTAGTGTACCATCCCCAGAAATAAGCACAACGCTAATTCATAGTGGAGAAGCTGAATGCTCATGTGTATATTAAATCCTTTTCCAGTCACAATTTGCATCCTTCCTCACTGATACCAATCTCTACAGGGAAGCTAAAACAAAAACCCAACTCCTGTTTTCTTCCAGGGAAGTTAGTGGTATATTTGTTTTATCCAATTACATTTTTAAGCATCAGAAAAAACAAACCTCACTGGCAGAAATGCAAAGTGATGCATTACATACTTGGTGACACTGACTCCTCTTCAGTAAGCCCTAGAAGGAATAAACAAAATCTCCTTCAACTTTGAGGAGATTGCAGTAACTACTTTTTCTTTTTTTATCATGAACCACCTAAATACAATTTGCCTTTTTTTCTTCCCTGGAACATAATCAACATTTCCCCGCATCAGTACGGTAAATAATTAATTCCTATGCACACAGAGTCAAAGGTTCATAGAAGTTAATCCCTGTATCTTCTTTGTATCACTTTATCTTCAGTATTTAGCCTACAGAAGGTAGAATTTTAGCAGTCTTTTTGGTTTTAATACGTGGTCATATAGACCAAAATACTTCTGGGTTTTCAAACCAACTTTCATCAAGCATTTGTATTATAAAGATCGAATCTGTGGATGGCTGCAGTACAAGTTCCCTTTTATCTGAACTAATCTGAAGTTCAAGCACTTTCAGATAGATAGTTCACCTTTGGCCTATCTATTCTCATGTGAAAGCCACTTCAGCAAAACTCAGGAGTCCAATTCAGCTTTGCTGTAGCTGGTCATGACTCTCTTGACTTCAGCAATGCTTCATGTGCTTACACCAGGTCTGAATTTATCCCTGTGGTTCCTCGGTCACTAGTCCTTCCCTTCAAACTCAGAAGCTGCCTACATAATAAAAATGATTCATTAGAACCCACTGGGTTCCAACGTCGAGTGAACACTGAGACCTATAACTTTTTGATATGTGCTCAGTCATAAAAATGAATTTATATGGTGTTATTCCATAAACTCACTTTACAAATATTAGACCCACAACCATACTTCCATGAGCTGTAATCTTGTCAAACCTTTGTAAATTAAGCAAGGTCAGAATTGGTCAATATTTGTATGGGAACCTCCCAAAGCAAAAAAGAAGAAAAGGAGGTCCTGCAGTGCTTGTAAGTTAGGACATACCGTGCTCCCCTTTAAAACAGTTTGGTATTAGTCTTAGAATACAACATAACGTTGCATTTGCTTTAGCAGTAGTTTAGACTCCAGCCACATCTGTGCTGCATATTGGCTGTTTCATCTAAGAGCCTTTCCCACAGATGAAGGTGATGTAGCAGACAAAGCACTCTCCTCCACCACTATTCTTCAGTCCAGGAGGTAGATCTACCAACAAATGTCTCCCTCTCCCAGGCACACACAATGTATTGCTGAAATGCCTTTAACCTTTTTCCTTACTGGAGGAGCTTCTGTGTAAGAGGATCTATACTTTGTGAAAGTATGCTGTGGGCAGAGCAGTATATAGTCACAAATGACACCTAAATAATTAAAGGTGGTAAGAAAATGTCAGTGCCATATAGTTACTTTCTGAGAAACAGCTTACTCACACCTCTGAGGTAATACACGGATGCATCAGGGAACTGTGAACCTATCTGGCTCTTCCTAATGCTGGAGCACACGGCCAACAGCACGACTGCTCTTCCAGCACACTTTATCCCTCTGCTATTAAGAACAGCTTTCACAGTAAAAGGGATAAAATGGGGAAGGTCACCAAACCTGCACCTGCATTGCAGTGGGAGGACTGCAAGTGGGCATGGAGATCCCAGGCGATGAGACAGCACTCCTTGAAGGCAGAGGTTCTTTCAACTCACCAGCATGATCACAGCCTGCCTGCTGCACCAAAGCAGGATGAGGGGAAAGGGTGTTTCTGTTTAGGTGGCAATATCCCTTGTCAGACGTCTGTTAAAGCCCAAGCCTCTTCCTACTACAGCTAATAATAAATGGGGTGTTTAAGAAGCTGAATATCAAATTACACAGATCACTAGCAAAGCTGGTCATAAGAGGCATGCATCAAAAATAGTGGCATGGAGGAGCAGTACATCAAGGGGTTCTCATGCAATAAAACAGAAAGTTAAAAGTGCAGCCAGGAGATAGAAAACCCTGACTAGGCTGCAGCCAAATAAACTTAAATAGCTTTGGAAATAAATTAGTGGTTTAATCCGGATCAGGAACAGGTGCTATGAATGTAATTCAGTAAATGGTCGAGAGCCTGCCAGAAGGAAGAGAAATGTGTTGCTTTTGAGATAATTTCCCAGAAGCTTCATAAAAGAAAATTGATTACTGGAGTTTAATAATTAAAACAGGGCCAGATATACAGTAATCAAATGAGCTTTTAATTACATCTCAAGGAGAAATAAAATGAAATTTGTGTACTTTGTATCAGAAAAATCCTACTGAAATGCTTTGGTAGCTGGAAAAAAAAATAAAATAAAAGCTAATTTTCATAGGAATTATAGTAGTTGGTTTAATTGAAAGACTAGATCAGAATGAAAGAGTCCCAGAATGAAAGGATATTAAATACAGATGCAGTAGTTTAAACATCAAATCAATGTTTGAATGTCTGAATAAAGACATTTTGTAGACTAAGTGCAAAATCTGCACTGGCAAGTATCCCTAATCGAAATGAATGTGCAACAAAATAAAGTTTCTTAAAATTACACTATATATTTTCTAAGTATTCCATAGAATTAATTGCTTGTGCTATGGTGGAAATTAGTATCAAAGACATGGTTTATTCTTAAATGTTCTTTATCATTTATTTCATCAAAGTTAATTTTATTAGTTAGCCATTCCTGCTATTTACTTGCTAACCTCTGCTGCAGCTGGGCTATTAGACACTGGTAATGCAAACAGGTATATATTCCTACGAAGTGCATGGATTTACCTTTGGATTTAAATGGTATTTACAGCTCATAAGATACAGTAATGATTACAGTAGAACTGTGTGGGTGCATCTCGAATCCATTCCTTATCTACTTGAGCCACTAGTCTGCGCTGTAGTCAATGCAAAGCTATTTTATCTAAGCAGCTCAAGCTCTCCTGGCACTGTAGTGAAAGGGCTGTCTTCTACCATAAGAGCTTGGCGTATGCCTAGACCTGGAGTGACAGTGGCAGCAGTAGGTCCTGCCCAGACCTCTGTATTTGCTGCCTGACACCAGTCTGAAAACATCACGGTCTTGTGACCGGTCTTGGAAACAAACCAAACAGTGCAGACTGGACACAGACATAGCTGCAAGCTGCACAGCACACTGAGTCCACTGTCCAAATGATTTCCTCTGCATTGCCTGTAGCAGGCATGGGTTGCTGGTATAGCATTTATAGTAGGAACAGCCTGTGCCATAGTTCGTGCTCCCACATCCTGGGGCTGACAGAATGTGAGTGCAGAATGCCATCTTCATGCTTAGAGACATTGGAAATACACAGATTTTCAAACTCTGCTTTTAAGTTCTAATTTTTTTTTAATCTAAAGTGGATAGTGGGAAAATACTTCAGAAGAACTTTTTCAAGGTTTAAGAAATATCAGCAAGCTTAACTGCCAGTGGATGGAAACTGGCTTTGCATAGAAGGGACCTGGTAAGTTAAGAGCTAAGTATCTAGTATGCTGCCTCTAGACATGGTATTGGCAGTGGGGATGCCCGTGCTAATGATAACAGCAGTGAGCTTCTCAGGTATTTTTAGGTGTCATTAATCTATTAATGCTCCTCTGTTTTGGACTGCACTAAATCAGGTTTGAAGAATACACAGTGGTCTGAAATAAACAGCTAAAAATGAGGAACAATGAGGCAAAGTGATAAGCACGTTACAAATCCATGTCTATTCTATCAAACGAATGACCGTCACCCACGAGCAATGCCTTATGGCAAAGACTGCAGTAAAATCTGCCTCTTATCCCAGACTTGAGGCTGCAAAATTATCTGCCTGGTCTGTGCCATATTCTAAAGAAATGATTTCGAGTGGATTTGAGTTCCACACAAATCAGCTTCTTGCTCAGGGTGTGATTTTTCAGAAGTGCTGAGCATTCATATTTCCTTCTGAAGTAAACTGAAATTGCAAGTTTTCAGCACATCTTAAAATCAGGCCATTAACCTTTAATTATCATATAATAGCTCAATTAAAAATCTACCAAGACTTACTTCAGTAGCTACCCAAGCTCCCATGGCTTGCAGACTAGCTATAAAGAAAAACAACGGTTCTTGGCTCTGGGGACCATTCAAAGTGGTTGCCATTAACCCTGCTATTTAAAGCAAACAATGAAAATGCTTCCCCTTTTCTTTCTTTTCCTTATCACTTGCTGCAGTTTTAGAAGAACATTTTTTGCTGTGTCCCTCTGTCATTGGTTTGTTTTTTTGTTATCTTGCAACAAACATTCACTTCAAATATGTCATTTCCATGCCATCAGAGACAGCAAAACCAACTCGGAGCCTAATAAAAATAACCTCCCCTGGGGTACTGCATCCAGTTCTGGAGCCCTCATTACAAGAAGGATGTGGACATGTTGGAGCATGTCCAGAGAAGGGCCATGAGGATGACCAGAGGGCTGGAGCACCTCTCTATGAGGACAGACTGAAAGAGTTGGGGCTCTGGAGAAGAGGAGGCTCGGAGGTGACCTTATTGTGGCCTACCAGTATCTGAAGGGGGCCTACAAAAAAGCTGGGGAGGGACTTTTTAGGTTATCAGGGAGTGACAGGACTAGGGGGAATGGAGCAAAGCTGGAAGTGGGTAGGTTGAGACTGGACATGAGGAGGAAGTTCATCATCACGAGAGTGGTGAGAGCCTGGAATGGGTTGCTCAGGGAGATGGTTGAGGCTCCATCCCTCAAGGTGTTTAAGGCCAGGCTGGATGAGGCTGTGGGCAGCCTGATCTAGGGTAGGGTGTCCCTGCCCATGGCAGGGGGGTTGGAACTAGATGATCCTTGTGGTCCCTTCCAAGCCTGATTGATTCTATGATTCCATGAAAATAGCTGCCCTGTCCTGATGCTTAGGAGGTAACTAATTAACCCTTTCTTCCGTACGTGCGCTGCTGTTAATGAGGTTCTGTCTCTCCTTAACGTAGGGCTAAAACCAGGCAAAGCACTTGTGGTCTTTCCACATAAGCATTTCATACTAAAGGGGAAGTTAAAATAAACTTCTAGCAAAGATGTGCAAGACTTATATAATTGGAAGTCAGCTGAAACCAGATGAAAGATTCTTACTGGCTCCTGTGAGGTCTGGACTGAGTGTGCAGCAAAAAGGCAATTCCAGTACGATCCAAAAAGAATACTCTTTTCTTTTTCTCCTTTATTTTGAGCACGTGGAAATGATTTTTTTCCCCCTCATCTTTGGAAAGCAGGGTACTGTTTGCTAATCTACTGGAAATGGGAAGCTAAGACTAGGGAGAATCTGCAGGTTATTTCAGCATTGCCTAACTTGCCATCTAAGCAATGGATCTCCTGCTCATAGATGCTATCAAGGAGATAGCTTCAGGCACTTCTAGGAAAAAACAAAGTTGGGCAGCAACTTTTCCACCTTCTGCTATTTTTCTGACGTGTTTGGTAGCTTACTTAAAGCCTCGTTAAAATGAGTAAGATAAGGAGATCTCAGCAGGAACAGCTAGCTTTACATACGCAGGACTTTACAGCTGGGGGCAAGAAGGGTGGGGACATGGTGCAGATTTAACTCTCCTTTACTCTCTTACTCTCTGGACTGTCCATCGAGAGACTGGGAATAATGTCAATATTTTTTCTCTCATCCTCTTTTTTTTAAACATCTCCTTCCAGTGTCTAGTGAAGCTGAATGTGAAACTGAAGCCCATGCTGGACTCCGTGGCAGTAAACAGAGGTAAATGGGAGGAGATGCACCAAAAAAGACTTCCTTCTCAGGCGGCATGCTCATCCTCCTTTTCCTCTAGCTTTACCATGTCTCTCAAAGACATAAATTAAGCCTGCAAATGTCAGTGTCGCTTACAGTAAGAGCTATCTGAAAGGTTTTCATAAGCTTAGGACCACCATTCTTTAAAGAAACGCTTTCACAGACATGCTTAATTGATTGGATAGCAGTTTGCTCTTACTGAGAGGCTTACTGGGACTGAAAGGAAGGCCTGTGGTGAGATTGCACTGCTATCTGAAGTGACACGGAAGACTTGGCACAAGAAGCATGAATTCAGCTCCACTACGTTTCAACTGCTGCTATAAAAATCTGTAAAAGCTGACAACAAACAGAAATACAAGAACTTACAGCTTAATAAAATTAATAATACAAAGCAGAACTGGGATGCAAACTGGTCAATTCGTATGCAAGGAGCTGTAGGAAAACAGAATATGTAATTACATTGTTGTTTTGCATCTCTTCAGTACATGTTATGAATCAATTATCCCTGCTTTTGTGATGTTCCTCTCTCATTTTTCCCTCCTCTTTTATGCCTGAATGTTCCGAGAAGCCTGTTTTGTATTCTAAAGAAGTATTTTTTTACAACAAAGCTTCTTAGTGATTGATCAGGGCCTTTAGAATTGCCTACCTTTGCTACACTTAAAAACCAAACTTTATTATCTTTAAAAACACCAACCCATCCCTGCTTCCCTGAGAAATTCTTATTAGCAATGCAGTAAATTGCTCAGCAAGGGGAAGTCTGCATAAAGGCAAAATATTACATGGTAATTTTAGAGGCTGGGGGTTGTTTTTCTTCTAAAAAATACTCTTTCAGCCCTTTTTTTTTTTTTAATATTACTGTGTCCCCTGTAGAAAAGATTAATGGGCTTTAATGAAAATAGAATACAAATAAAAGAGGAAAACTGTCACCTTGTGCTTCAGGTTTATATTACATTGAAAAGTGGAGCACAGACAAGCCTATCTAGTATAATTTCCAGCTGAAGGTAATACTCTTTAAACGGTGGCAAGGAAGAATATCATCATACCAGACCGACTACCTCTTACTCCCCTTGCAGTCCTTTCAGTACAATTTGATATATTATCATTACAGCCAGCACAGCACTAGCCAAGGCACACATGTAGACATCTATGGTCATGGTGTTCATAAAAATCTAATTGAACGTGATAGGTCACAAAGCCAAACGTGTCTAGTTCTGTGAGATGACGCTAGTATTACCTGAGGGTTGGTCTCTTTGCATTGGTGCAAAGATCACTAGTGTAGCAAAACTGTGATGTATGATTTGAGGGTGCTTTCTCTGCTGCATGACCGGACACAAGAAGAGTCACGTTGCGGTGCTTACAAGTTCCCATTCACAGAGAAAAAAGCCTTTGTGCTCCATGAAAAATGAGGTTCTAAATATAGCATTATCTGGCAGCAGAAATTACAGCTGAATTCAGCTTAGTTTTACACCTGTGCCAAAATCCATTTACTTCAGTGGAATTACCTTGAGCTGGCACCAATTTAACAGAAATCAGAACCTGGCCCAGCTGACCAGATGCTAAAAAGAGCTCTCCTTCTTTCTACGGAAAGTGAGTTGTTAGCACCTTTGAAAAGCTGACTTCATGTGTCTGACAATCAAACAGAAACAACAGATCTGCTGATCACTCCTTTGGAAAAAAAAAAAAGCACAAATGCAAACCCCTCTGTGCTACCAATCATGTGTACAGGAGAGTAGCTGGGGATTCCAGTGCCACTGCAAGCCAATCTCTTAGTACACAACTGAACCACACCATGTTCTCTAGCAGAAAGAAGCAAGGAAGGGGCAGAAATGCAGACTGCACAGCAGTGAATACATGCACCAAATAGAAATGTTTCTGCTATTATTTTACCACTTCTTTCATCCCTGAGTAAAAACATACACGGGAGAGTAAGCAGCGAATCATACAAAACTTACAACATGTACTTATGGCATAAACAGATACCAGGGACTGACATAGTACCACTGGCAGGTGCAGACAGTTTTCCTGAATTTTGATATTGCATATTATTAAGCATAACATAATTTATAGGGCATACCCTACAGCTTTCCCCAAGGTTGAGTCTCCCCTCATTTCCTCTCCTTTTTATTGGCTTCAGTGCGCTGTTGCCATGGCAACACCCACCGGCAGGGATGGAGATTCAGCTCCACCGCAACCTGACATACAGCTGAAGCTCTAACAATGTCAACCATCAATCAAATGACTGTTTGTAATTGCCTCCATCTATTTCTCCTGTCTTTTGGTATCTTTGCTACTCTGGGTCAAAATTCAGAAAATGCTGACTAATGTTATGGTTCTGTTCCTCCATCACAAGGAACGAAATGAGAGAGCCCAGCTAAATCTTTATCAAATGGTTCTCCAGCTAAACAAAGCAACCTTACTGCAAGCAGGAATAGTATGTCTCAGAACAGTATTTAGTCTCTGAATGTGATAAAGTTCAATCTTAAAAAAAAAAAAAAAACACACACAAACAAAAAATAATCTAATACTATTCTATTTTTTGAGAGAAAAAGCAGATTCTTTACAGAAGCATGCAGTACAGCAAAGAAACATATTCCAAGGGTTTTTGTATTTTAAGATGGTGGAAAACAGCTTTTAGCTGTGCTTACAAGCTTGATAGACAGAAATTTTATTTACTTTTCATTATTTCTGATAGGGAAACACTTCCACAGCACTTCAGTCAGTTTTGCCAAACTGTTCTGATATGTATAATCATAGAATCGGTCAGGGTTGGAAGGGACCACAAGGATCATCTAGTTCCAACCCTCCTGCTATGGGCAGGGACACCCTACCCTAGATCAGGCTGCCCACAGCCTCATCCAGCCTGGCCTTAAACACCTCAAACGATGGGGCCTCAGCCACCTCCCTGGGCAACCCATGCAGACTCTCACCACTCTCAGGGTGAAGAATGTCCTACTCATGTGAGGACTAACTAGAGGGCATGCAGAGAAAAGGCTGGAGAAGAAGAATCCACTGTTACCCTGGACAGTGTTAGTAAAATACTGCTTGGTCTTTCCCTGGAGGTACCCAACACATCTGCCCAACACTGGTCAGGCCACATTGTATCCAGTTCTGGGCTCCTCAATTCAAGAGAGATGTTGAGATACTGGAACATGCCCAGAGAAGGGCAACAAAGCTGGTGAGAGGCCTGGCACACTGCCCTGTGAGGAGAGGCTGAGGGAGCTGGGGGTGTGCAGCCTGCAGAAGAGGAGGCTCAGGGGGGACCTCATTGCTGTCTACAACTACCTGAAGGGAGGCTGTAGCCAGGTGGGGGTTGGTCTCTTCTGCCACGCAAGCAGAAACAGAACAAGGGGACACAGTCTCAAGTCGTGCTGGAGGAGGTACAGGCTGGATGTTAGGAGGAAGTTCTTCACAGAGAGAGTGATTGGCATTGGAATGGGCTGCCCAGGGAGGTGGTGGAGTCACCATCCCTGAAGGTGTTAAAAGAAAAGACTGGATGAGGCACTTAGTGCCATGGTCTAGTTGACTGGCCAGGGCTGGGTGATAGGTTGGACTGGATGAGCTTGGAGGTCTCTTCCAACCTGCTTGATTCTATGATTCTATGTGGTCCGCCTCAGCAACAGACAAGTCATCACTTACTTGCCTCAGTTATTAATGGGAACCTGGCCTTGAATGAGGGCTCCAGTGTTTACAACTTCAGTGTTAAAATGGACCATGCATAGGGTTACAAGGACTTTATTCTTCCCCTCCCCAGGTGCCTTAGGCTCGTTCAACAAGCAATGCCCTTTTTTTTGTGTGTCCTACTAAGTGCTAATCGCAACCTGAATTCAGTCAGGTTTCTTAGCTCATGAATGATAGGTCATGAGGTCTCACAGGAGGCAGTCAGCAGCCCTCACTTTATCAGCAAAAAGCTCAGGAGAGCACCTGTGTATTCATTCCCATCCTCAAACATCAGTTCAAGTCCCACAGTAAATGTACTCAGGATTCCCATCTATGAGACGAGTCACCAAAATCAACTTTTCCCCACCAATTAAAAAACAAAACAAAACCACAACAAAACAAGCCATAGGGTAAACAGGAAGGATCCTGATATTAAAATCCTGCTTGATTTGGAGCAGGCTTTTGAGCTGCAGATGCACCTCCCTCACCACACTGTAGGGGATCATAAAGGTAGGTTTGTCTCCACGCTTCCTGACAATACTCCTTACATGTGCTCAGCAAGCAGATGGGACACCCACTGGGTACAGCCCCAGTTTCTCCTTCACTCGTTGGAGATGCACAGAGCAGACAGAATTTGGTGGAAGAGCTCAGGGAGTGCTCATACATTCATCCTCCTAGATTAAAGTGCTCCTCTGCAACACAACACTGTGACCCCACCCAAAAACTAAATAATGTTCAAGGCAAGGGACACCTGGGGTAAAGGCTCTCCTGAGAACGAGATGTTCAAGAGGTGTCTCTGACCACCATAAAGTAGTACTACCAGGCAATGTCTTCTAAAAGTGCCCCATCGCTTTGCCTTTCTTCCAGCCCGGGACACACAGGCAAAACAGAGCAGCTTTGTAACGTGATTGAGATGTGGACATCTGCTCTGTCAAGACACGTTTTGCTGCTGCTCCAAAGCAGGGCCACACTTAGAAGGGGAGGCATCAGTAGCTCACAGAAGTGAGGCATCACTGAATGCCTCATGTGGCCATTGGACACTGACCTCCCGACACAGCTCTGTCACAGCCTGCCCCTGCTATCTTGCTGGGAAGGTCATCAGTATGTTTTGTGCCCTGCAGAGAATAACTATAGAGTAGACAAATGTGTTTTGTTTTAGCTCAGGTATTCCTTCAAATGGTGTCCTTGGTGCAGCAGCTGCATTTTTCCACACTAGTGACCTTGCTGATCATTCCTTAGAGCACACTGCAATCTCATAACGTGCCTGTAGTTATCAACACAGCCAGAACCAGTACTCCTTGTTTTTGGAAACTGCAACCAGCAGTGGCTGACATAAGATGTAATATTTAGATCAATTAATCCTAGTGAACTGTTATCATCTACAGGCCAAAAACTTATGTTCTCTTCATAAAATTAAAACAACTGTAGCTACTGACAGATCATTTACACACTGGGTGGAATTTTAGACCATGATTATGTAATGCACATTAACAGATGTTTCCAATGCTTAGTGTTCTGGGCAGGAAAACGTAGAGCAAGGCACACCTTTGTCAAAGGTATTTAAGAGTAAACTCAAAGGAATGGTTTCTAACCAATGTGGGAGGTATAAATCAGCTGAAACGAGGGACCCAGAGATTTCCACCATTGGAATGTGCCAGTATTGGAACACAGACTGCCTATTGCTTCACCTTTCTTTCTTGGATTACTTTGTATTTGATTACCAACTTATATGCATGTTGGACACTGCATCTTGTAGTTCTGTGGGGAATACCATTGCAAGCTTTGAACCTCTGCCTACAGGAAACAACTGACACATGCACAGAAACACTGAGTGCATGCTCAAATACAAGCGACTCCTATGTACTTTCAAAACCTCTAACTTAAAAGACTTGTGCATCCTTTTCCTTCTTTGGCATTTTAAGATCATTACCCTCGTTGTTTTGCTTTCAGTAGATCAGAAAATGCTGGGTTCAGCTTTTTGAAGCATGTTTTTGAAATTAACAACTTGGTTTTACTGATATCTAATAAAAATTAAATCGTTTTAATGGGTTGCTGTGATTTTTAAATTATTTTCTTTACGAGTGCTGAACTCTTGCAAAACATTTACAAACAAATTACAGTGTATGTCTGTCCTTACAGCTGCACAAGTCACTGGAACAGGGAACACCCAGGCCTAGGCATGTTTTCAGGTGTGTGACCTATCTGAGCCGACCTGGAATCGTAACCGAGCAGCTCGTTTCACCGCTCGGGAGATAAATGCACGGAGGGGGCAGAACGTGACAGGCAAACACACAAGATGGGGCTCTCGTCTCGCCATTAGCTCCCAGCACACCGCGGCGGCTGGACAAGCCCGCACACACCAGCCGCCGCCGCCGTTCCCTCCCTCCGCCACTTCGGCGCAGCAATTGAACGCCGCAGAAGCGGCAGGCAGGAGGGCAGCGAAAAGGCTGGCGAGCTCAGCAGTGCGGCCGGGACCCCGGGCACCGAGCACTGCTGCTCCCCGGGCACCGAGCACTGCGGCTCCCCGCGCAGCCGCCCGGGGCCGTCCCCTGCGCGTCCGCGCCCGCCCCACGCGCTTCCGGGGAGCGGCCGTTCCCGGCAGAGCACTTCCGCTCCGGGGGCAGCCGCTGCCATGGCAGCGAGGGCCGCGGCTTCCGCTTCCGTCCCAGCAGGGCTCTACCGCGGCGGCGGCGATGGAGGCCGCGCCGGTGCCCGACGGGCAGTACACGGCCGTGGTGTACAGGCTGATCGGCGGCGGGCGGTGCGGCGAGGCGGTGTCGCTGCTGAGCCGCGAGCTGCAGAAGAGCTGCCGCTCCCGCGGCGGCCTCTCCCTGCTGGGCTACTGCTACTACCAGCTGCAGGACTTCGCGGCGGCGGCCGAGTGCTACGAGCAGCTGGTGGCGCTGCACCCCGAGCTGGACGCGTACCGGCTCTACCAGGCGCAGGCTCTCTACAAGGCCGGACTCTATGCAGAAGCCCTGCGGGCTGCCAGCCCGCTGTTGGACGTCCCCGCCTACCAGGGCCGGGCCCTACGCCTGCAGGCCGCTGTCCACTACGCCCAAGGCGACCTATCGGCGGCTAAGAGCCTGGTAGAGGAGGTGCTCGCCGCTGCTGCAGACGGCAGCTCCGGGGCAGCCGAGGACCCTTCGGAGCAGGCTGACGCTGAGATCAACCTGGGCTGCCTGCTCTACCGGCAGGGAAGGCACGAAGAGGCCAGCACCAAGTTTGCAAGCGCCATGCAAGTGTTGGGTTACTGGCCTGAGCTGTCCTACAACATGGCGCTGTGCTGCTATGCGGCTAAGCAGTATGACTCTGCCCTCAAACACATCTCTGATATCATAAAGCGTGGCATCCACCAGCACCCAGAGCTCAGCGTGGGCATGACCACTGAGGGCATTGATGTCCGCAGTGTAGGCAACACTCTGCTGCTGCACCGCACGGCGCTGGTAGAGGCCTTCAACCTCAAGGCAGCCATTGAGTACCAATTGGGCAACCTGAAAGCAGCCCAGGAGGCACTCACAGATATGCCACCAAGGGCTGAAGAGGAGCTGGATCCAGTCACACTGCACAATCAAGCACTAATGAACATGGACAGCCAGCCCACTGAAGGGTTTGAAAAACTGCAGTTTCTTCTGCTGCAGAACCCCTGTCCACCAGAAACATTTGGAAACTTGCTGCTTCTCTATTGCAAGCATCAGTACTATGACCTGGCAGCTGATGTTCTAGCAGAGAATGCTCATTTGACCTACAAACTGCTCACACCTTACTTGTACAATTTCTTGGATGCCCTTATTACTTGTCAAACTGCCCCTGAGGAGGCTTTCCACAAGTTAGATGATTCTGCAGGGACACTGACTGAGCAGCTGAGAAAACTCTCAAAGCAGGTACAGGAAGCAAGGCAAAACTGGGATGACGAAGCTGTGAAAAAGGCGGTTAATGAGTACGATGAGACTCTGGATAAATATGTGCCTGTCTTGATGGCCCAGGCAAAGATCTACTGGGATATGAAGAACTACACAATGGTAGAAAAGATTTTCCGCAAATCGGTGGAGTTCTGTAAGGAACATGAAGTGTGGAAGCTCAATGTGGCTCATGTGCTCTTCATGCAGGAGAACAAGTATAAAGAGGCTATTGGCCTCTATGAGCCCATAGTTAAAAAGCAGTATGACAACATTCTCAATGTGAGTGCTATTGTGTTAGCTAACCTCTGTGTTTCCTACATCCTGACAAGCCAGAATGAAGATGCAGAGGAACTGATGAGGAAAATCGAGAAGGGAGAAGAGAAACTGGCCTATGACAATCCTGATAAAAATACCTACCATCTTTGCATTGTCAATCTAGTCATTGGTACTCTCTACTGTGTAAAAGGAAACTATGAGTTTGGTATTTCAAGGGTCATTAAAAGCCTGGAGCCATACAACAAAAAACTGAGCACTGATACGTGGTATTACGCCAAACGGTGCTTCCTGTCCTTGCTTGAGAACATGTCCAAGCACATGATCATGCTACGTGACAGCGTTATTCAGGAATGCATTCAGTTTCTGAAGCAGTGTGAGCTGTATGGAAGAAACATCCCAGCTGTCATTGAGCAACCTCTTGAAGACAAGAGAATGCACAGTGGGAAAAATACAGTTACCTATGAAGCCAGGCTCTTGAGAGCACTGATGTATAAGATCACTGGGGGTACTGTGTAGGTGGTATTCCCATGCAGCAGAAAGGCGAGCTTTGTGTCTGCTCTGTTTGTGAGGTGGTGCTTACCCTGGTAGTGCACAGTGCTGTGGGTTTTTCTTGGATTGCTTACCTTTAAAATTTTGGTCATGTATTTTAACAACATTGAGTGGAAAATAGAATATTTACGTGAAGTTAACCTGCATCAAATAACTAGGGACATCCTCACTAATCTGTCATGTTAGATACACCTTAAGATTTGTTGATGAATAATATAATTACAGGGTTATCATAAGAACTTTCACTTGTAAAATAATGTATCCTTTTGAGATTTTGTCCAAATTTCTTTTCATTAGTTGTTACTTGAAAATATTTTGTTCTTCATCTCTTCTAGCACAGAAATTAAAGGGGGAAAGTTGTTCTCTGATTTGTGCCTATATGGGAAATATTTATTTCTGTGTGTTTCTATGTATAATACATTACAGACTGTCAGTAGTATATTTAAACACATACAAAAAAAATAAAGGCTTTATAATAAAAAATTAGTCCTACAAACATTAAAATTCCCTTTTGATAACTCATCACTAATGCATGAGTATTCTGGCAATACAGGGACCAGGAGGGTGTGTTAGGACAATACCTTGCTTTAGGTCTACCCTTGCATAGAATTGTTCTAACTGGGCATAAATAGCTTCAGAGGCCCAGTATGGTGCTGTCCATTGGCTTCTGTGACTACCCAAGACCCTGTGCCTGCATCATCGGAGTTGTTTTCCCTTTGCAGCATGGCCTGCCCCTTTAATCCAAATACTCATCTCAGAATATATCAGTCTCTGACAAGATGCCTTCTGAATGTGAAATTGTGCTACTTTGCGTATTTCTCAAGCAGCATTTAAATTCCAGTTGATGCAAAGCTTCTACTCTTAGACGAAAGAAACCTGCTTCTTAATTTCCTCCTTGTGTTACTGTTCCTGCATCTCAATACTTCTCTGAAACCCTGTTTATTTGGTTAATTCCTTTACTTAGCATCTCCATCACACTGACTACAGGCAGGGTACTTACTCAACAGTATTCCCATACCTTTTGAAGGGAATGGGAAGTTAAAGGTGTGGGAGTTTCCATATGTCATACAAGTTCCACAGCAAAGTAAGACCAAAACACTTTTCAGTGGTTGTATACAATCTGGTTATGGGCCTCATGGGTGTTCTCCTTTGTATTCTGCCTTCTCAAGCAATATGTGACCTCAAGATTTTAAAATAAGGATCTTTTAAAATAAAGATCTGCACCTTTAACTATTTGCTTATCTTTAATAGTGGCCCCTCCAAAGAGTTGTTACAGGGGAATTTTGGAGTCAGGCTGTACATTCCTTGAAATCCAGATTCTGTCCTGTGGTTTATCTGGAAAGAAAGAGCATTTCTGAAAGTCACTGTATTATAAAACAATAGAATACTTAATTCTTCCACTTAGTCTGTATAGGGACTGGAATAGACCTGCTGCAACCATTTCAACATAGAGAAAGTTAACTGCTTATCTGCAGGGAGAGACCTGTCAGGGATGAGCATGTCCTCTGTAGCTAAAGGAAACAATTGCGGGTTAGGTAATGTTAGGGTTTACCCCAGACTTTCCAAAACAGTCAAGTAAAAGCAAACTGAACAGTGTCAGGAATGGGAAGATGTTCTAAGGGGGCTAGAGAGCAGGCAAGAGACACAGCGAGGTGTCCTAGGGAGGACCCCAAAGCTCATTACTAGACCATAAAGCCCCCCAGTTAGGGTGATTTAAAATATTTCCCACAACTGCTTCCCTGTGAGGAGGAGACCCGTGATTTCAAATGATGTTTACTCTCAACAAAACACAGCAGCAGGCTGTAAAGTAGGTTTCTACTATACAGTGGAATTGTATTATTTATTATGCAGCATAAGCAGCATGACCTTTAAAAAAAAAAAGTTTTTAAAAGTCATGCCACATAATGGTGTCTGAAGTGCAGTAATGGGCAATGACTTGGGGAGCATCAGCTCTTTATTTAATATTCACTGGGCATATTCTGTGAAAGTCAGTATTTAAAAGACTTCACTTTGTGCCTGTGCAGCATTGAACATCCTCAAATAGAGAGCAATGCAGAGACCTTTACGCAGCTGACTGTTGATGCTCATGTGCTCCAGCAGCTCTTGTACAACTTTACATTTATTGGGGTGCTGGAGCCAATGGTACCTGCACTATCTGTGGACACACAGGGGTTTACTCTGGTTAAGCAGAGGTGGCAGTGTCGGCCAATTCTGGCATATGCTCCCTGAGCTCTCCAGCCCCCCTGGAAGGCATAGAGCCTTCAGCTGCAGGGTGGGAAAGGAGAACTGCCACATTCCTCATGGCAAAAAAAAGTGTCCATAAAATGGATGCCTCCATAGAGTTGTGCATAATGTGGTTGGCTTAGAAGATACAGTTAGAGGAGAGTCAGCATGCCTGGAATTTGCTTCATCCTGTTGGAGTAGATCGTATATTCAAAACCCCACCATCAAACATCAATAGCAGCATGCCTCTGCTTCTGCCCTTTTCCTTCAGTTTTCACCTTCTTTCTCTCCCAGAGTACACTGTGCACGCAGACAAGCCAAGGTTTCTGAGCAGGTTGGGTCATGCTGGACATCATGACCCAAATATGGAGATGCCCCTGCTGCTGAAAGGTGAAGGGGAGGCAGCAGAGCTGAGGCACAGCAGGACAAGACTTGGAACAAGTGTTTCTTCCTCCGCTGTGTCAGCGGATGCTTCCACATGGAATCTTCTCCCTGTCCCAGCAGTATTTTCCATCCAGTCCTCCACAGCTTCTTCCTCAGCAAGAGCCACACAACCTTCCCATGGCTGTAGCACACCAGGACAGATGCCCCAGCTCCCATTTTGTCCTGGAGATCTGCCTGACCCTCCTGTATCCAGAGCGACCAGGTCCTGATTTTTTTACTGTTATAAATGTGTTGCTGCCTGCAGGAGCAAGCATGCATTTATAGCATCTCCAACTGCAAAGCACTTTGATCATGAAAAATACATAAGTGTTACAACCAGTTTTATCACCATCTTTATACAGCATTTAATGTTATCGCTATGTGGCTTACACACAAAATACGTTTTTAAAGTAAAGCACATTTTTATTTAAGAAAAGGGAGGGTACCAGATATGCTTTAGGCTCCTTAGAAATACTGTAAAATGCACCTAAATTAATGCTGTAAGCCAGCAAAGTTTTCTTTAGTCCACACCAAAAATGACTGGTTTAGTTTAAAACAAAAAAAGAAAAGGGTAACCAGAAAACAGTACCCAGAAATAGTTAATCATCTTCCCAGGGAGCTGTGGGGGGCAAAGAGCTGTAGATAAACACAGATTGCAGGGGAAGAGCCTCTGCTTTTTTGCCTTTTGTTTGTTTGTTTGTTGTTTGTTTTTTGTGAGAGCAAAGAGAAGGAAGCCCTCAGTCCTCTGTGTCCAGTTCTGGGCTACTCAATTCAAGAGAGATGTTGAGATACTGGAACATGTCCAGAGAAGGGCAATAAAGTTGGCAAGAGGCCTGAAACACAAACCCTATGAGGAGAGGCTGAGGGAGCTGGGGGTGTTTAGCCTGGAGAAGAGGAGGCTCAGGGGTGACCTCATTGCTGTCTACAACTACCTGAAGGGAGGCTGTAGCCAGATAGGAGTTGGTCTCTTCTGCCAGGCAACCAGCAACAGAACAAGGGGACACAGTCTCAAGTTGTGCCAGGGGAGGTCTAGGCTGGATGTTAGGAGGGAGTTCTTCACAGAGAGTGATTGGCATTGGAATGGGCTGCCCAGGGAGGTGGTGGAGTCACCGTCCCTGAAGGTGTTTAAAAAAAAAGCCTGGATGAAGCACTTAGTGCCATGGTCTAGTTGATTGGCCAGGGCTGGGTGCTAGGTTGGCCTGGATGATCTTGGAGGTCTCTTCCAACCTGGTTGATTCTCTGATTCTATGGTTCTATGATCAGTATCTGAAAGATGCGCAGCACAAGATGCCTCTCATGCACTTCACCGTCAGAGCAAGGCCAGCTGCAGGATTTTATTTGAATGAACAGCCTCTCTTGCACCTCTTCCTTAACGCTGCATCTTGTGAGATGTTCTTGTCCTCAAACCATACAAGGGCTTGCCAGGTGACAGGCTATTTTGTACTGCAGTTGGGCAGATCCTTTTCCCCAGTAACTCTTGCAGTAATTACAGCAGACATTGAATGAACAAAGGCCTCGAGCTGCCATCCTGTCAGCAGCCTGCCTGTGCTGGCAAGTTGATCAGGGGAGGCATGAAGGCCACAATATGTTATTTACTTCATGCCCCACCTTGGATCCCCTTGGTGTTCAAATCTCTGTAATTAATCAAATGTCTGCAGATACCACTAGCAGAGCAGAGGTAGTGGATGCCAGGGACACTCATGATCAGCTCTACAGTCAAAGCTGATCAAAAAATGTTCAGTATTAAGTAGTGACTTTATGATGAAACAGATGCAAAAGATGAGGTGAAAGAGTCTTGCACAGTTCTGGGTGGAACATGACTCCCCTAGGGAAGTCAAGGGTGTTTCTACTGGGTAGGCAAGCTCCATTAGAAGACAGGCAAGGAAAGAAATGTTAATTCTCTAAAAATGGCAAAGTTACATACAAGAATAAATGCTGATTTGGACAACCTGTTCCAAAATATGCAGTTTACACCATGCTATTTTAGATGCCTGCTTTCAAAACTTCTGCGTATCCACGCTGTCTTTAGCCTTAACCTTTAGCCTTAGCAAAGGCACCAGAGTCTAGCCCTGACTAACAGTTTGCAGATTTGAGGCACCATCAGGCTGTGTGGCCTGAAAGATGAACACCAAAAGATCCATATTCTCCCCCAGGCTTTTCTTCCTTTACCTCCCTTTGGCCTTGCAGCAAATAAAACCTCCACATTTGACACCTCTGCTAAACGCAGTGGGTGTATCTGGGGCAACAGACATCTTCACATCACACCATGTTGTGTAGTTCATACAGAAGATAAACACATTAATACCATCTGGTTTACTAAGAATTAGTTTACCAAACAGATTTCCTGCAAACTATCTTTTAGTGCAAACAGCTACCCTCGTGTTTCTTATGGTACATCACACATTAAGAAAATATCACTTCTGCAGTGAGAGATGAAAGTCAGAAGGAAATCCTGATCCTCCACCAGGACCCAGCTAGTCTTAGCCTTTACTGGCAGCCTACGGAGTCCACCCTCCATGGCCTCCCATCCATGTCTAGTATTACCACTACAGCACAGCCCCAGCCCTAGCAGACACTCAAATCACAACAGCCACCCCACTGGGAACTTGGGGAGGGAAATTGAAAACACAAGTGCCCAATTTTATTCTGGAACATGAGAATGATCACTCAGCACCACAAACTTTTAAACTTCTTGGGGTGAATTTACAAGCTAGATCTGAACAATCTGAGCTTCTTCATGGTGTCTTTGTCCTTTGCTGCACACAGTTGTCCTCTTCTCTGAATTTCAGTCTTTCTCACTGCTTACATTCTCCTCCCCTTCGTCTTTGCCTCTAGGACCCTTGCTAGCCTATGTCGCAAGCAGGGATCAGGTTGACTAACAGCTTTTTATGAGTCAGTGTTACTTTATAGTCCTCTTTCCCGTGGGAGAGGGCAGAAGGAGTTGGCTAAGACTCAGATCCTGTTGGGTTGAAGTGTTTTCTAACAGTCGTCTCCCAAATTAAAATTAACGCAGCTCGGGTTTTTCTTCACTGCATTTCTCTGGTGCCTCACAGAGCTCTTTGTGTCCTGCTGCACTGATTCACGGCCGCTCAAAGAGGCAGCAAACAGAAACGCAAAGGCTCTGACACGGCATATCTGATTTTCTTGCTCTGTCAGTAGTATTTATCACTGCAGCTCCCATGCAGAGCAGGAGGGTCTGCTTCTTCACCAGGGCTGAGGGACAGGAGTTTCAGAGTGCACATAAATCCTTCGCTCATCCCCTGCAGTGCAGGTCAGTATACATCAGTTTTGAAACAAAAAGCCGCATCTCAAATGGCAGTCATCCAGCCACTACTTCAGCCATCTCGATAGCGCAGCGATGTAGCCTATGCTACAGTCCATGGGTGCGAGGCAGGTGTAAAGACAGCTCCATTAGGAAATACCGCCTGATTTATCCGAGCGGCATTTTTCTTCCCCTGCCATCTCACGCCTTTGTGTGTCACCTTCAGGGAGGGCTGGGCGGCCGCTGCCGTGCTCTGGCCGTGCTACAGAGGGTGCTGCTGCGCCAGGTTTGGCAGGGACTGCTGCCGGGCGCTCCGCGGCCGCGGGGCGGGGGCTGGCGGAGGCCCCGGACGGGGAATCGCATCCCTAGGGACAGCATCCGTCTCCTCGGGTCCCCGCCACGGAACCGCATCCCCAGGGCCAGCGTCCGTCTCCTCGGGTCTATGACAGCCAGATTGTTGGGAATGAGACAGAACAAATGCCGGCAGCTAATACTGCAGACACAAAGGGTGACATAAGCCCGTTTTCCCCGGCCCACGCTAGAGTTTGCTGCTCGGAGAAAGGGAAAGGGAAAATGAAGCCAAAACTAAGTGGTGAAAGGCACTGCCCAGAGAGATCACTGGTTCCTCAGATCCAGCGCTGGCTTGCCTTTGGCTCTCCAGAAGCGTCCTGCTGCTTCTTTTCCTCGTTTTTAGGAGGCTGAAGCAAGAGAAGGCAGCGAGGCTTTTATGCAGCCTCTTAGCATCGCCACCAGCCAGGATGAGAGTGGGAGCGAGCAGTTTTGGGTACCAGTGCCTTCACCCCGGACGGACAGGCAGGCAATGCCCTGCACCCCTGCAGCCAGCTGCATCCCTCCGTAGCACCCTTACACCGGGATTGGAAGACCAGCCCTTAAGCAGGCGTAGGTCTGACCTATCCGTATTTGTAGAGTCCAGGGCACAAGTGACCTCCCCGGCGCTTCTAGACTAGTGTTGGCTTTACCGCAAGAGCCTGCGTTCACACACACGAGAGCACCTCCGCAGCAATCTCTCACGAAGGCAGGAACCGCCCTTCCCGCGGAGACGAGGGGCAGCCTCGGCTCTTCCCTTTGTAACTAATGGCACCATCTTTTCTGCCACACTTAAGTGCCTCTTGCTCTGCTTCTGCCCAAGAATCCAATCAGGGCTTCGGATGACGTGAAGTACTGGTGACGAGAGTTAATAGCAATAAAACAGCCAACAAAATACAAAGCTGTTGGAGTGGGATGGAGTCTCTGGGAAGGGGCATGCAGAAGCCCTGCCCTCTGCCTTTGTGTTCACTTCAGAGCAGAAACACCTCCTGATCTTGTGAAATGCCTGCAAGTGAGCCTGTGTAATATGTGGTGAAATTTTGGTGACTTGCTGGGTTATAAAGCTGGCTACAGGAGAATGTAATAAAAAGGGAAACCAGTTTATCTCTTTCTGGTAATTTCTCTGTTGCTTGGAGTTGCATTCTGGCTTCCTCTCTGTGTCTGGAGAGGTGATCCTAATACTCAGTGTAAAACATGCAGATTCCTTAAAGGGGAGCTTGGAAGAAATTCTCCGCTTCAAATTCAAACCTGACAGTACATATCACATCAAAGGATCCCTTTTATCAGCAGGATATTCAGAAGGGATGAATGATTTACATAATCTCTTAAACCTTTCACTTGCAGAGTCTAAGATAGAATTTATATCTCTTTCGTCATTTAGACCTAAAAAAATCCTGGTAAAATTTCTCTGTTAAATCTGAAACCCTACTCATTTATTTTCTAGCTGATGAAATTTCAAAGGAACATGTTCTTCCATGGTGGAGTAACAACAGGCTTCTGCCTTGGCTTTGGTGTTTTTCTCGTGTTAGAAATCAGATCCTTCCTCCCTAGGGAGACATGTTAAATAGATACCTTCTGTCTTTCACGCTTGGACACACTGAAGATGTGTTTCAACCTCTCTAAGTTTAAGACTTCAAGTTTTGTGGAATCTCTCTGATTTCCTTTTGCCAAACAGGTGCATATTTACATAAGAAGCCTAAACAATTAATGTTTTCATTATGAGTTTTAACCTCAGTAATTAGCTTTGTCTTTTGGACGATGAGGAAAGCAACTTAGGTGACAACAGTTGCTTAACATTTCTGCCTTGTAGTTGCTGCAGAAAAGTGGCTGTGACATTTTATTTCACTTCTTAAAATATTTTTATTTCACTCCTTAAAGTATTTATTTCACTTTTTAAAACATTCTCCCTTTATCTGGTGAAAACAGAGGCTAGTCTGAGTCTAGGTTTTACCTATCCTGTTGTACCAACAGAGTGACACCACTTTTTTTTTATTCTTATAAAGTTATTCTTTAATTAAAGCTAGGGGAAATGAGCACAGAATGAGAATGCAAACCAAAGTCTCATCTCACTGCCTGGCACTGTCAGTTTGTCTGCTGTTTGAACCTAGAGCTATCAATTGTTTATGTGGGGTGAGAACTTGTACAATTAAATACGTAACAATGCTAATAATTCTTTCTTCACGTGTCAGAGGCAGGAAGCAAACAAGCATGACTAGACTGGTAGTCTAGAAGTACAAACCAGAGCTACGAAAGCTGAAGCTTTCATTTTAGCTATTGGTGTGTGGGTGCTTGGCCCTTCAGAAAGGTGTCTGTCAATTAATCTCCAGAAGGCTGTCTGCAAACAGTGATGTGACTGCAGTTAGGTCTCTGTTAAGCCCACCTGTTGCTTCATATCACTTTGTATTAAGACCCATCCAGTGTTTCTGGAGATATTAATGTTATGCCTCACCACTACTTTATCCTTTTACAGATCCTCTGTGAGAACTCCAGATGAGCTGGTGATTTGCTCAGTGGGGATACTGCTGAACTCCACAAGGCAGCAGTCCTCACCAAGCACTAAATTATGCTCATATTTACCCAGTGCAAGCCCCTGTACTTCCATCCAATTCAGCAAAAGTCTGATTTACACCAGTGTAAGTGACAGCAGGATTTGGCCCCACGGAACAGCCCCTGTAAGGCCAGATCCTCTATGAGTATAAGTCACTGTGTCTCAGTTTGCATTTGTAGTGCCAAATTTACCTCTTTCCATTTAGTACATGGGCCAAGGTCAAGTTAAGAAAATATTTCACTGTCATAATTATTCCCTTGAAATCCAGTGCACTTTGTGTTTGGCAGCCAATGTCATTTCCTGTGCCTTAAGAAGCTGGCATTAATTTTCTGACACCGAACAAAGACAGATTCATTTACACATTTTCCTGAATGCCATTTTCTTCTCTTCATACATTTGAATCCCTGCAGCCCAGTGCAGTCCTCGAGGAGCCTTCCTGGGTGGTACTGTAGCACTAACAGTAAACATATCTCCATTGAATGAGGATTTGTGCCAGATTTCATTCAGCAGGAGTTTTACCTTCAGCCTGGGGAGTAAACCAGGTGACATTGCCTACCGAGAGCTTTTTGCTTCTGCGTTTTCTCCCTGAGAGCCTCTCCTCAACAGAGATCAAAGGTGGGAATCCCACAGGGTTGTTTCAAGCCTGTTGCTCTGTGTCAGTAACCCTGCAGATGGATAATGTCATGTGGCTGTGCAGCCCTCAGGACCAGTTTAGTGCTGCAGATGCAGACTCTCCAGCACCTTCCTGCTCCAGCATCCTGCTTATACACAGCTCCCCGGGGAGAAATAAGGCACAGTTTGCCCCATCTGGTATCAAACTAAGGTGGAGAGCAGCCCAGTAGGAGTGCTGGTGGCATTGAGGGTGCTTGTGTGGGATAAAGACCCTTGGTGGGTGAACTGGCTCAGGACAGGACACCCATGAGAGGCATTATAGGAAGCCTGCAATGCTCAGGGTTGGTGTGGCAGGGGAGTCAGGCTGGGGCTTGGGAACGGCAGCAGAGGAACCGGAGTGCACACCTGCACTTAGGAGAGATCCAGCCTTAGCTCTGCCCACAAATACAGCTGCCAACAGCCACCTCCTTTCTTTTTCACACAAAAATAAATATTTCAGTCCATGACACATAGGTGATATCCCCAACTGATGTCGGCTTGCCTGGCTCCCCTGAAGCAATGAATATTTATACTGGCTAAGAACTGGCATGCATTTCACAGCCTCTTGTTTATTTCTCACAGCTATTTCTGTGTCTTCTCGTAGCACTCAGTAGGCTCAGTACAATTTTCATGCAACATGGTCAGTTTTCCTTTATAGGTTTGTTCATATTGATGTATCTTGAGTTCCCATCACGACTTCACACTAATTTAAGCTGAGCAGTGGCAAAATTACCTAAAGTGGATTTGGCTCACCTGATAAACAAAAAAAACCCCAATCACACCTCTCTCAAAAAAAAACCAAAACAACCCCAAACAAAAAACCAACCAACAACCAAACCAAACAATATATCCAAGTCAGATAATTCTGCACTTGCATGTCAATGACATGGGCACGGAAACAGTGGTGTAGATCCTTCCACACCCTGCCCAGTGCTGCAGGATTTCAGTAACAGTTCCCGTTTCTCAGGATATTAAGTTTGACTGCAAGGAAATCCAGACGTCATGTATTCTCACTGCAGCACTGGAGCAGAGTTAATAAAGATGCATAAAACACGCCACAGCCTGGCAGCTTGCTCAGAGGCACACATTTACATTTCAAAACAGCAGTAAGTGCTGTGTGGGTGTGATGGGGACACAAAGAGCAAGGGAGGAAGATTAAACCATAGCATAAGGAAGTACAGCCTGTTCAATAAGGACAAAGTTTCATGGGCAAAGAAGGCCAAATGTGATTCAGGTTTTGATCACATGCTTGTCGTACAGATACTCGGCCACTGCTGCACATCATACTCCCCTCTGTTCCTTTGGGCCCAAATGGAGCTTGTCGAAATCTGGGAACACCTGCAGGTATGACCTGAATCGGGGGATGGCCCCCAGCATCATGAACAGCAATGGCAAAGTGGGACTGAAACAATGCAGGCATTGAGGCCAGGCTCTGAGTGCAGACATAGCTTACAATGCTCTTTACACCCTGGCCCAAGGACAGGGGTGAAGCAACTACATATGAAGCAATGGAGCCCTCAGGCCAAGACCTGCGTGACATGTAGGCACCTGAGCCTCACCATTTCAGCAAGAGATTCCCAAATATTCTTGGGAATCTGTGCCTTAAGATACGATGTGCTGAGACACCACCTGAAAGTACGCACCTGCACCAGGGATACATCACTGCTATTACAAGGTTGCTCGCCTCTCTGGAAATTGAAGGCGCTGATCAGGCTACAGCTCCTAGAGCCAAAAAGCAGAATCCTGACCCCTCTCAAACAAGCAGACCTTTACCTCCTGCTTTAGACCCTGGAAATGGAATGCTGATATCAGTAAGTTGTTGGCACCCTGTTTTAAATGGCTCAGTTTATTGTCTCAAGTTGTGCTGGGGGATGGTCTAGGCTGGATGTTAGGAGGAAGTTCTTGACAGAGAGAGTGATTTGCCATTGGAATGGGCTGCCCAGGGAGGTGGTGGAGTCACCGTCCTTGGAGGTGTTCAAGAGAAGACTGGATGAGGCCCTTAGTGCCATGGTCTAGCAGATTGGATAGGGCTGGGTGCTAGGTTGGACTAGATGGTCTTGGAGGTCTGTTCCAACTTGTTTGATTCTATGATTCTTCCACCCTTCAGTTTGACAGTGGCTACTGTCATGAAGTACAAATTGGATTTTTTCCATTCCTACACCAGCTCTACTGTTATACACAACACTAGACTTTATTTCACCAAATCCATGACTACCAGTTGTGGCAGCAAAGCTCTGAGGCAAGACACACTGGGATAAGGAGTGAGGCCACAATTTCCATTACACAGCCTAAACATAAGGCACAAAGGAAGGGCACTTCAATACATGCTCAGGAAGCAGAAGATCTCATCACACAGGTTCAGTGGACATCTGGATCTGAGATGAGACTGTACCTGAGATCCAGCAGTCCCCTGGCATGGCCCAGTGGGACAGAGAGGCAAGAGGAGAGTAAGCCTCAGAAGGCAGCAGGACAAAGTCTGGAGCATGGTACACTTTCTGCTGGTAGACACCAGAGCGCTGGGAACTCCCTCAATTTTGGCAGTGCTTGTGTGACTCGCTGTGTCGGGAAAGCCTTCCATACATATCTGGTCTCAACCTTTTAGCTGCTTTTGGAGAGTTTATCTCCTTAATTTGGGTAGCTTTCACCACTCAGCAATGCCACTTGCCTCAGTTTCTGCAGGGGAGTCAGAGCAGAAGCTGAGGGAAGTGTTGGGAAATACGATGATTTTAACAGTTTTGCAAGTTTCATACCCCCAGACAGGTTTTGTCGATTCTGTGCTCATTTACAGTAAATGTATTTATTTTCCCTTGCATGCTCCTTTCCTGTGCCCTTTCCCTTTGAAGCTGAACTTACTGATGGAAGCTCCTTGTGCTCTCACCCCCACCCTCCTCTGGGAGGGAATTTCCAGATGGGCACAGGCAGTGATTTGCTGGTTTAGATGGGAGGGGGAAAATGGAACAGAGTATGTAATTCACCTCCGAATCGTGATGTCCTGAGGATTTGGTAAGGAAATCTACTGACACATGTGAGCATTCAGGAGTTAAAACTGCTGTGGCGGCTGTCTGGTGATTTTGCAGAGCCGTTAGCAGGAGCTGGGGGGAGGGGAATCTCCCTGATGATTTGTAGTTTTGGAGGAGGAGGACTGGAGTTGCTGAACTGCCAGGAATTTGATTTCCAGTCACAGCTGTTTATTCCATCTCATACTATTCCCTGTCACAAGGCAGACCCATGCCTTCTGAAGAGGCTACAACACGCACTGCTTATTTTTACCACATCACATCTGACTTGACTCTCTTACTGTATTTTAATGCTTGCCAATTGTAACACCTCAGATATAAAACTTGCAGGCTGTCCTTTGCCTAGCTTTTGCTTTTTGATTTGATTTTTCCCTAGCAACAGGACATGCCCCGAAGTGTTTCTGACAGGAGCAACTCTCGTCCTAACAAACCAAAAGACCTTGATTTTGTATGATATATGCCCTAGTTGAAGTAAACAATAACATTGATATTTTACTGCAGGTTGCACCAGAGCACTGGTCAACCATTCAGTAAGTAGCCCATATTTCTTAGTGCAATTTATAGCTTTGAGACGGATGGGAGCTAATGTAAATGTCCTGAGCTTTTGTGAGAGACGGTGCAGGGCACATAGTGGCTTTGTAGTTACCTATGCTGAGCAGATACACAGTTCACTGATCTGTTAAGCACTTTTGAGATCGTGCAGTGTGTTAAAAAAAAAATACTATGAATACTATGTACTTGTAAATGTCAGGAGGAGTTACTGGCATTTATAGAAAAGAAACTGTTTTACTGTTTCCAGTTCTGTGGAGCAAATGTGCTGTATACTTCAGCAGCTCAGTAGTTTCCGTGTGTATCAGATTTTTAAGGTCATAAATTGATCAAGATGACCCTAGCAATGCAGTACCGTGCCTGAGTCTTTTAAAGCTTAAGTAAAGGCAAGTGACATTTAATGGTGGGAAAGAAGGTAAAGCAGGAGGAATGGGGGGGGGGAGGGTGTTGTAATATGATAATAAAAAAAGGCATGTGCATTTCATCAGTTGGATTTCATAAAGAGCCTGATCTTGCAAGCTGTCTTGTGCAAAATGTGCCTGGGCGTATGAATTTGAATGTCAGCCCTGAGTGCCAAACAGCTCACTAACTGGACTTGTCTAACACAGAATCAGGTCAAGTAAGAAAAGGAGGGATGAAGCCTGAAAATAAACACACATTCTAGAAATCATAGCTCCCTAAATTAATGTGCCACATGGAAGGCTTTGCATTTTAATTTATCAGTTTCCTTCTAATTGACCAGATTAATTATTTCCACCTTGCCATTTGGCAGGTAGGTCACTGTTCTTTTCACAGCATTAATGAACTAATTCCATTTTTCTCTTTTAATTAAAAGTGTAAGTTATAGAAATCACATTTAGAAGCCAGCTTGTTTCACAATAACATTTACTCTTTATTAAACAACATTTACAAACAAAACATCATTTCCCACGTCAAAAGGGGTTTCTTTTTCTTCACATTTCTCCTCCAGCAAAAACACGACAAGAAAAAGAAAATCCCCTCAATCCTACACTTTTCAGTCAGTACTAAAAATGAGTGAAATAAAATGACCAGCTAACTCCTGAGCACACAACACACACAGAGAGGTCTCCCTTGGGCACACCAAGCTCAACTCCAAATGTCACAGCAATTGAAAGTTTCACATTATCAATGGTTTATGCTGTAATCAGGGTCTCTCATAATCAGGTCAAAAGGCAGGAGTTGAAAATATCCTGTTCTGTTAGCCAAAGACAATGCACTGTGGCTGGCCCCACTGGTTTAGCTTCTTGCATTAAGAGAGACTGGAGGAACATCAAGATTTGCTCACTGGTGGGCTGATTTGGGGTCTGCTGCACTTCCAAAAGTTTGTCTTAATTCTTAACTTGTCCTCTCAGCTTCCTGTGCTTCAATGCAGACTTTTCCTGCCTTTAAATGTAATTGCCCAGTGAACTCAATTTCAGGGCACCTGATTCAGGTACAAGCTGGATCTTCCTGGTTGTACTGGCTAGAGACCCAGATGAGATGTGAAAACAAATTGAAATGTGAGGAAGGGGAAGAAGTGGTAGTCTATGTACAGAAACAGGGCTGGTCAGATTCTAGAAATGATTGTCTGAAAGTACCCTTTTGTGTTTCCAGTGAATGAGCCACACTCAGGCTGAATGCTCTTCTCTGTTCTGATGTTATGCCCTTCTGAGCAGTGAGTTGTCTATAACACTCTTACAAATTACATTTCAGAGTTAAGTCCATAGGTGTATGTCATACCACCACCTCTTCCCACCAGTTTAACACCCTGATATGTATGTGCTGGCACTGTACATACCTGCATTTGTCCAGTGAGGAACTGGACCAAAAAGAGAAAAAACCCACCTGTTTTTTTGAAAGAGGATTATGATTGAGCTGCAGTGTAGCGGAGGGAAATGCATTAAATGTTTTTCAGGAATCATAAAATCAGCCAGAGTGGAAGAGACCTCCAAGATCATCCAGTCCAACCTATCCCCCCAGCCCTAGCCAGTCAACTAGACCATGGCACTAAGTGCCTTAGCCAGTTTTTTCTTCAACATCTCCAGGGATGGTGACTCCACCACCTCCATGGGCAGCCCATTCCAATGCCAATCACTCTCTCTGGCAAGAACTTCCTCCTAACATCCAGCCTAGACCTCCCCTGGCACAGCTTGATGCTGTATCCCCTTGTACCATTGCTGGTTGCCTGGCAGAAGAGACCAACCCCCACCTGGTTACAGCCTCCCTTCAGGTAGTTGCAGACAGCAATGAGGCCCCCCCTGAGCCTCCTCTTCTGCAGGCTGCACACCCCCAGCTCCCTCAGCCTCTCCTCACAGGGCTGTGCTCCAGGCCTCTCACCAGTTTCGTTGCCCTTCTCTGGACACATTCCAGTATCTCTCTTGAATTGAGTAGCCCAGAACTGGACACAGGACTCAAGGTGTGGCCTGACCAGTGCATCACATCTACCTGTGAGAAAAAGGCAAAGTCCTTTTCTTGCTACTGATTCCCTTGCCTTTCTCTAGTGGTCAGAGCAGCTACCACAGTGCTTGGTCAGGGGATGCAGAATGAAAGAGAATTTTAAGGATGGCAGTGAAAAGAGGAAGAAAACTGAAGAGAGAGGAAAGGTCAAGGTGTGCTGGAGAGAGTTAGAAACTAGGGTACTAGTGCTGGCCTGGGAAAATAAGTACCCCTGTCAGCCAGAATAACAGCTGCCTGAATACAAATGTGGCTGCAAGCCCTTGTCCCTTTCTGCTCTGGCATGTGCATCTGAAGCCCAGCTGTTACAAAATATTGGTTTTCTCTCCACAGACTGCATTTTTTTAATCCCCACAAAGAAACAGGCAAACACTTCAGCACATAAAACAGCCTTAGGATTTGTTCTCTGTACATCTGTGAGATTGAGATGAATTCAACAAGATTGTGAATAGAAATACAGCAACTGGTATTTCTAATTCCATTTCTCAATGGAAAGCTTCTAGTAACAGCTAATAACTAAGCCATACTAATCAACTCAGTGACAAAACCTCTAAAGTATGTAATATAACATAGTTTCTGATTTTTTATAATGGAACCTACATGTTGCAATCTCCTACTCCACAGCTGTAAAACTTTATAGTGTTCTCTTTTGTCTACTGAGATTTCAGGTGTTTAACCACCAACTTCCACCCAAAGTCCGAAGCAACAATAATGCTATCCATGTGCTGCAGTAAATGAACATTTCAGCTTGGCAGGCAGTGACAGCTTTTACTTATGCAAGCAGGCACAGCAGTCCAACTTCTGCCCTCAGCTGGTGTAACTTCGCTGAGACATTCATGGTTGTCAGCAGGATTACTTCTGATTTACTTCAACATGACCGAGGAAAGGGCTTGGCCCAGTTTGTGTGTGTTTATGGAGAGAAACCTAAAGCACAATGTCTGTTCTTGTTTAAAGTGTAGCAGGAATTACAGTGTTGGTGAAGAAAAGCATGCAAGCTGTGATTGCAGCCAGCAACGTGGTTGCTATGGCACATCGTCCTCAGGCCGTTCTTAAAGTGCCTGGAAGTTTGGTACCTTGCCTGCTGCCTGTGGGACTAAGGCATATTAAATTATTTATCCTCAATGACTTTTCCACTTCAACTTTGACCCAGAGGCACCTCTAGAGAGACAGCAGTGGTGGAGGAGGAACAGTGGATAGGAATCTGAAACAATTAGATCTGTTTCATTCTCTCCTAGCACACGTCTGCCCGTGCACAGCCTTATATTATATGTTGTAGCCTGGAAAGTTTGGTAATAAAAATGCAGCAGTTCAATTAAATAAAATCTCCAGGCATAGGAATGTAACAAAACTAGGGAGTCACCTAAACTCATTACCAGTTCTGACTGGCCATAGCATTGCTGCAATGATAAAGAGTCATTAAAAGTAACTATAATTTATTTTCCATGTCTTATCTTGCAAGAATGGTCAAGGGACCCTTCTAGCAGGCACAGTCCCATTGGCCCTGGGGAAATCTTCAGTTGCTAAAGTTCTCCTCCTACTCTGTATTTCCTTTGGGTAGTAATAGAGAGCAGCCACAGCACTCACATGTCATTATGTATTATTGCAGCCCCTGCTAGCACAGCCCCAGTCCAAGGCCCAACAGTACTTTCAATAAAATAACTTGTTTAAGGGGTTTGGAACTTGATTATAAAAATTGGTTTGAGGCTGAAACTTTGTGCTCTGGCACTAGAGAATGGCAAACAAATGAACAAACAACTGAAAATAGGGCTTGATAATTTCAAGATAACAATATAGAGAGAAGGAGACTGGAGCTGAGCAGGAACTGGACAAGTTGGATTCAGTTCTGCAAAGCTCAAATTTCTGTTTTCTTCATTCAGTCCTTGCTAGGAAAGACTTGAACTCTAGAAAAGAGCTGCTTTAAAACCTTTTGTACCACGAAATCATTGGTTAGATTTTACAACCACCCTCCCAAGCTTAAGCTTCTCTGCATTTCCTGATTGCTATGCCACTAAAAATAAAGTAAGCTTATCTTTTTCCACCAAAAGTCTCTGAGTGTTTTGGGTGGGAGAAGCCAGACTTCCACCTCATTACACTCACATGTTCTACCTCCAAGTATCAGTTCTTACTATTCACTGAAAATGGGCAACATGCAACGTCCAGGTGTCCTAGCTTGCAAAGTGCATCTTAAAACTCTTCCATATAGATGCACATACTCCAGAGTGGCTTTTCACAGTCTGTTAGTGCCTGCTGGGTTCTTTGTCACCATTGAGGATCAGCCAAAGGTTGCAGCACACCACCACCACAACAGATCTAAGCAACCCCACCCCATTTCTTACTTAGCCACCCATATGATGGAGCTAATCTAGGGCAACTCAAAATCCACCCATGGCTTTTCCTTCCAAAATAGTTTCTCCTGACACTAATTATCAGGTGTCATCACTCTCATTCCTGAGTTGGGGCCAGGGGGAGTCACCCAGCCTAGTGCCAAAACAAAAATGCCTACTCCAAAGCGATAAGACAGTCTTGCCTCTTAACCCCAAAGGTCAAAAAGTGAGTCTTTGAGCTGCTAGTTATGTGGTTAGAAACAGCCTTTGCTGTGTTGAGCTCAGCTGAGGGATGCATGTGAAGGAAGAAGGGACAGTGCATGAGGTATCTGCTGAAAAAAATTCTCTCCTTCTCCCAGCAGCCTACATATCATGGGCAGCCTGGACTCAGAAAGGCAACTGGCCCATGAGTGTATGGGTTAAGTGCAGGTTGAGGATAGCACATTTGCACAGTACAAACAAACTCTGTAAAATCAGGTTTCAGCTTGTTGGTGCAAACTGGTATAAGCTACCAAGTACCCAGTTATTTTGATTTTAAGGTAATTTATTTCAAACTAATGAGAGGATAATCTTGATCTAGGGGGAGAACAAGCTGGGGTGTAGATGTGATACAAAAGAAGATTTAAAATACACAATCGGTTTTCATCTGGAGGGTAATCACTTACAGTCTAGTAGTAAGAAAAATTAGAAAACACAATAAAAAGGGAAGTAAAAGCAAAAAGCCAGCACACATCATTGCTTTCCCTTGTTTCTTCTGATCTCAGTTCATCTAGCTGCAAATCTAAAGAGTCAAAGCCATCCTTGCTATGAATGATGCAAAATTAATAATCTGTATTCATTTTGCTATCCAGGCAAAGATTGTTAATAACTATGAAAACTGTTTATTAACATTAAATTTCACCAGAAAACTTCTTTACAAGATTTGAAATGCACAGTTTGGATACTTATATGCACAAGGAACAGGCCAAACTAGAACGCTTTAAGAAATAGCTAGCAAATACAGTCATTATACTGGAAGAGAAGGTTCTTGCAGTCAGTATACTGCTTGTGGTGAATTATATTGCTTATCCACTAGATGGACTCAGGAAGCTTCTTTCTGCTTATGGCAGAAGACAGTGGTGGATTACAAGAGGCTTTAAGTATTTACTGGTCCTGATTTCTCTGGATGATCTGTGTATCTTCAGGACTTCCCGTCTTGGCAGGAGACTTTCAGGTGTCTTGTGATGTGCAGTCTCAGCACGATGTCATGCTGGCTGTGCAGGCATTTAGAGCCTGTTCCTGGTAAACCTGGGGCAGTGTAGTTTCCAGGCAAACAAACTCAGGGCATCAGAGTTTGTTACTTTGTGGCAGAGCTAGCTTATAGCTTAGCACAGCCTGGCAAGATGCAATAAGGCAGTAAGGCAGCAAGGCAGCATGCTGCCAGGAGCAGAGAGCAATGGTGGCAGGCAACAGCAGGCATGAGTACAACAGCAGAGCACGTTGTGTTACTTGCTCATCTCTCTTTATCAAAGCAGCCCAAGATTAATGGGCCTTTGGACACAGAATAGCCAATCAGAATGGCAGTTAGCCAAGCTTGACCGTATTAGGTGAAGCCATAGGCTTGCTTTACACAGATTTGGGAAAAACATAGGCCTTGCACAAGGCAGGCACAAGCCAAACATACGCACCTTGGTCACCACAGGATGTAAACAAGAGCAAAGCAAGAGTGGTCAAGCCACAGTCCTTAGACTCAGTGGCTCCAGGTCCTTTGTGCTCTTTCCCATGGTTGCTTCTCCCCATAGCAGAAGGAGGGAGAGCAGAAAAACATATCTGGACAAGACAGGTGTCGTGGAAGGTAGTTTTAGGAGAATTGTGGGGAAAACACGCGAGGCTCACTTGTAAAGATCAGGTGGTTTATTGCTCAGACACGGAGATCCCCCTCCTGAAACTAGATCACCCACGTGAATTCTTCTGATATGAGGTTGCAGAGTAACATTTCAGAAAATGGCAAATAAAGAGAGAGAGTCTGTGGTTTTTAGAGTTTTTTGAGTTTTTGAAGTTGTTCAGTCTTTAGGTAAAAGAGTCCATTGCTCTACTCACTGTTAGGCAGTTCAGTTCAGCTGGATTCGAAGCTTTGGGTGGTGTCCCTTCCTTTGTCAGGATCAGGCTGAAGCAGGCCTCTGGCCTCCGCAGCCCCTGTGTCGGGCAGGGCCGGTCAGGAGTGAGAGGTCAGCGGGGCAGGAGCAGCAGGCGGGCAGGAGCAGCAGGCGGGCAGGAGCAGCAGGCGGGCAGGAGCAGCAGGCGGGCAGGAGCAGCAGGCAGGCAGGAGCAGCAGGCGGGCAGGAGCAGCAGGCGGGCAGGAGCAGCAGGCAGGCAGGAGCAGCAGGCGGGCAGGAGCAGCAGGCGGGCAGGAGCAGCAGGCGGGCAGGAGCAGCAGGCAGGCAGGAGCAGCAGGCGGGCAGGAGCAGCAGGCGGGCAGGCAAGCGAGCAGACGAGCAGACACGCGGGCAAGAGGCGCTCCCGACCCATGCAGGCACACTGGTTTATAATGTTTCTGAAGAGGTGTAACCCACCAATTCAGACTAATTTTACATTATTCTTACAGATTGGCACAAATTATAATTAACCCATATAATTGGACAATTTTTACCAAAAACACCTCCTGAGACCATCCCAAGTTCAGCCCACACCAGATGTTGAGCATGCATGAGAACCAAGGCCGACAGTTGGAAAAACAATGGCCAATGTTTACCTCTTATCTTCACTAGGGAGGCAACTTCTCATGGGACTGGAAGATTGTTTTGGGTTTTACGATGCTTTGGCTTCAATGTGAGACACTGCTACGCACAACATGGGGACCTGCTAGGGAGCTTTGCTACCCTCCATGACAACAGGACATGTATAAGCCTATTTTGGCCTATTTAGACCTACCATGACAATCCTCACAACTGGCTTACTGTGCCCCCATAAATGTGCATTGTGGTCTAGGTATAGTGCAGGCAATTAGCACTGAGATCCCCACAGACAGGTCTGAACTCACTTCTGCCAGATCAGAGTGTCTCACAGAATTTCCTATCATAAGACCTTGCAGTTCTCCTCAAACCAACAGTCTAACTGCACCTCTTCCAGAGGAATAAAGATTTTGGGTAAACAGGTCTCATTCTGCTCCCAGTACACCAGATAATTCCACACTTTTTCATCCATCTTCTAGTATTGTGTAGGCAAGGACAAGACCTGAAGCCAAGTCCAACCATGTCCAAGGCAAGAAACAATGCACTACTTCAAGTCCTGCACCAGGTGCTAGAGCTCAGGACCTACTTGTGCATTCCACTAAGGCCAGCAGGAAAAGACTTTAGTTTTCTTCCCAGGCCAGTTTTCCACCAAGCTCCTAAATCCAAGCAATGGGCCAAGACAGAAAGAGCTTACAAAGGTGGTCATGGACAACTTGGCCCTTGCAACTGAGGCCATGCTGTAACTGGGCATCCTGGGGAGTAGTTCATCACATCAACAGGCAGCATGGAAGAGAAAGATTGTGCTTAAGTGTGGGAGATATTAAAAAATACTTTACATTCAAAAGTAAGGAAATTAAAACTTTTAGACTCAGCATGGAAGCTATTTAAGAAGTGTACATGTAATCACGGAGAGCAAGAAAAAGAGGTGTGCATGGGGGGAAGGAGACAGGAAAACATGGGGGAAAGCAATAAAATGGTTAAATAGGAAGACATTGTTCAAGCCAAACAGGTGCCTTTCAAAAAAATGAAAGCCCAAACTGAAGCCAAGAGAAAGGAAACATGTGCAAGAACAAATAAAATATCAGGGCATGAAAGTTAGGAAGGCTGAGAGTGATATTAACAGTCAATAATGAAATACATAAAAATAACTACACATTCTTTTAGCAGATCTGCTGCTTTACTGGCAATCAGAAGCAGCATTTCACAAGAGACAGTAGAGAAGCTGCATGAGTCAGGGAGAATTTAAGAGATACCCACTGCAGCTGTAGCCTGACCCATTGTTGAGCTGAGAAGCTGTCAAGAGTGGTTAATGAAACAGGCAGAAACACTGAATCACACGGGTGCAGGCAGAGAGGAACCTTGCTTATAAAACTGCTACCTGGCACAAAAGACTGGATTTTTCCCCCTGTGGTTGTTAGTGTTGCAATAGTAGGTATGAACACGTTTATTGGTGTGAACTGGAAAGGTTTGAGTGACAAGCCAGGGCAAGATGATTCATATTAGCATTCTCTCAATAGCACTTCCATCCAGGAGAGAATAATTGCCATCCAATACTGCTTTGGTGGTCCAAAATTGCACAGGTAATAAAGCACAGGATCCTTCAATGGACAATCCACTGACTCCTAACAATCCACTAAAAACATGTCCAGGATAGCATGATAAGTGCTATTTTTTAACACCATTCACCTTAGTTCTTGCCTGCTTTAGATAACAAATACCTGATCTCAGCATCCAGTCTGGAAAGGAAAGCTGGTTAGAAGATGAGTTAAACTTTGTCTTTTCCTTATTCTCCATGTGCATCTGGCAACATCAGTTTATAGCTAAATTCATATGATTGTGAGCTCGACCACTGCATTGATTATATTATGTAAGGCTTAATGTGTCTTGTGTATGCCCTAGATGGTCTGGAAATAAAACCATCACTTATCAGCAATGTTTAAAACCAAATATGGATTAATAGATGAACAAAATTCTGCCAGACATAGACATAGGCAGTCAGGCATGCTCCATGTCCAATGTCACTCCAATTTCAAATAAGTTGAAGTGAAGAAAAGGTGAAACAGACACAGACACAGAACATTTGGTCTGCTTATTTGAAAATCAGGATTTCTGCACAATAACTTAAGGTCCTCATACTTGCAGCATTTGGATTGAGTTGTGGTGGTCACGAGGTGTGATTCAATTTGTTTTTCAACTCTGTTTTGCCACACTGTAAATGCAGTCACTGCTACAGGCCTCTGCAAAAATCAGAAGGTGGGGTGGGTAAGCAGACATGAGGGTAAAATATTCCCCTGGGATCTATGAATGAAGAGACTGGAACTAAAAAGCACTAAACAAGAAAGCAATCAAGAAAGCAATCAAGAAAGCAATCAAGAAAGGAAGAAAGGAAGAAAGGAAGAAAGGAAGGAAGAAAGGAAGAAAGGAAGAAAGGAAGAAAGGAAGAAAGGAAGAAAGGAAGAAGGAAAGAAAGAAAGAAAAGAAAGAAAGAAAGAAAGAAAGAAAGAAAGAAAGAAAGAAAGAAAGAAAGAAAGAAAGAAAGAAAGAAAGAAAGAAAGAAAGAAAGAAAGAAAGAAAGAAAGAAAGAAAGAAAAGAAAGAAAGAAAGAAAGAAAGAAAGAAAGAAAGAAAGAAAGAAAGAAAGAAAGAAAGAAAGAAAGAAAGAAAGAAAGAAAGAAAGGAAAGAAAGAAAGAAAGAAAGAAAGAAAGAAAGAAAGAAAGAAAGAAAGAAAGAAAGAAAGAAAGAAAGAAAGAAAGAAAGAAAGAAAGAAAGAAAGAAAGAAAGAAAGAAAGAAAGAAAGAAAGAAAGAAAGAAAGAAAGGGAGAGTGTGAAGAAAGAGAAAAAACCTGCTTATTAAAACTACATCAATATTTAGGCAGCTTGTAACTACTATTTAGTTTCACTGAAACTGAAGGTCCAAACCATTGCTGTTGGTGGAGAGCACAGTCCCACCCCCATGCATTTGGCTCCAAAAAGGAGCTGAAGAGAATTGAGCTGTGTGAGTTTAGCTGTGGACCAACAGATTCCTGCCTTGCTACGTGGTCCAGATATAAGCCTGAGCAAGACCAAGCCAAAGGTGTTTTCTGTATTGCATACTTTTAAGTAATTTCATCTATTCAGGTGTTCCAAACTTTTGAGGCCAGGCCAGGCCAGGCAGAAGAAGGGGCATGAGAAGGGTGTCATGAGTTGCAGTAACCATGGCCAGCTTTAAGGTCATGTCTGAAATCAGAGTCGACAGGAGAGGGCTGGGGGGGATTTTCCCATTTGGCTCATTTGAGAAGAGCCAAAAGAGAAACACATCCCTCTGAGGTTGCTAAATGTTTTTATCTTAGGTTGGAGATAGATCAGAACATTATATTTATCAGAAGGATTTTCTTTTGTTTGTTTTTAAGTAGGTGAGGTCTCCTTATATTCTTTGGACATGTCTGTTACCACTTGGTGCTGATTTTAAACAGAAACCATTGCTAAGATCAGACCACACAGTTTTTGGACCATCAGTGTTACTGGGAGCTTAGTTTTCCTACTTTCTCTCCGTGGCATGTGTTCTTCAGCTTGCACAGAGCAAGTCAAATGTTTGGCAGCACTTAAAAGCTGCTTCTATCTTGAAATAAGGGGAGACTGCTTAGTGCCAATGTCTAATCACAAAAGCACATTTTGATGCAGCATACCCACTTCATGTGCAGGGCAAACCACAGAGTGTAAATCCAGCACTCCGGCTGCAAATAGCCTTGAACTGGCTACTCCGGGGAGTCAAACTACAGACCGAAGCCGAAAACTTCTCCACCTTTACTGCCATCCTGTGTAGAGAGCACAGCTCAGCAGCAGATCTCACACAGCCTGCCTTCTGAAGTCCTTCATAGGCAATGGGAGACAAATAGGTGTAGCCTGAGGTAGCAGTCCATTCTGAGTTTATTTTGACTCCTATTTCACATCAAACTTTAGAATCAAATGAAAAACCACCAGAGGAGCCTCACATGTTGTACAGCCTTTTGGGTCAGAGTAATTCTGGTCGGTGGTTCTGAGACAGAGCATTTGTACAACACATACACCCAAACGAGAGAGCTCCTGAGGCAGTGTGTGAGGTTTTCATCGTGTTGCTACTTTTGAAACTGTGCTAGTTTGAAGCAGGGTAGAATGTTATGGTGAGAAGAACTAGATTACAGGCTGTGAAAGGAAAACAGTGGTGATGTCTGCTTCCCTCAGAGTCTCGCTGAGGAATTTGGGAAGAAGAAGTTAAAACATTAGGTAACACTCTCACCATTTGTTCTCTTGCTTGGGCTGCTGGCTGAGCTGCATCTTACTCTCTAACCTCACCCTCCATCTGGACTAACCCACCTTTGCTTCTTAACCTCTGGCCAAGCCTCAATTCTTCCTTGGGACTGGGGTAAGGTTGTGAGGGGCAGGGGAAAGGTGAAGGGGTGGTTGGGAGCCCCTCCTGGGGACTCAGGTTTCTGGGAGGGGAGTTGTGTTTCTGTATTACCTTTTACCTTGTATATTTCTGTATATAACTGCATATACTGTAAATATCTGCTTGTAGATTGTGCTAGCTGTAAATATAAGCTTCATTCATATTTCCAGAGCTGGCTAAGTCTAGTCTGGGTGATTTCCAAAGTGTGGGGGGGCAGGGAACACCCAAACCATGACAGAAACACCTGTGCACCAAATTAAAACTGAAAAAAAGCCCAGCTCACACTTGCTGTGGAAGCAGTGGTTACAAGTAGTGCAAGACATTCATGGAAGATTGGCCCTTCTGATTTGCAAAGTATTGGCCAGAATAAAGAGCCAAAAGGGCATGGAGCATTTGTTGGTGGGTCACTCCAAATCATACAGAGATACAGGCTGGGGTTGGAGTGGCTGGAGAGCAGCCAAACAGAAAGGGATCTGGGGGTGCTGATTGACACCCGCCTGAACATGAGCCAGCAGTGTGCCCAGGTGGCCAAGAGAGCCAGTGGCATCCTGGCCTGCATCAGGAATGGTGTGGCTAGCAGGAGCAGGGAGGTCATTCTGCCCCTGTACTCTGCACTGGTTAGACCACACCTTGAGTCCTGTGTTCAGTTCTGGGCCCCCCAGTTTAGGAGGGACATTGAGATGCTTGAGCGTGTCCAGAGAAGGGCGACGAGGCTGGGGAGAGGCCTTGAGCACAGCCCTACGAGGAGAGGCTGAGGGAGCTGGGATTGGTTAGCCTGGAGAAGAGGAGGCTCAGGGGTGACCTTATTGCTGTCTACAGCTACCTGAGGGGAGGTTGTGGCCAGGAGGAGGTTGCTCTCTTCTCTCAGGTGGCCAGCACCAGAATAGGAGGACACAGCCTCAGGCTGTGCCAGGGGAGATTTAGGCTGGAGGTGAGGAGAAAGTTCTTCACTGAGAGAGTCATTGGACACTGGAATGGGCTGCCCGGGGAGGTGGTGGAGTCGCCGTCCCTGGGGCTGTTCAAGGCAAGGTTGGATGTGGCACTTGGTGCCATGGTCTAACCTTGAGCTCTGTGGTAAAGGGTTGGACTTGATGATCTGTGAGGTCTCTTCCGACCTTGATGATACTGTGATAATGCCCTGTCATTGCAATTCACACTTCAAGAAACACAAGCGTGGCATTTCTGGTACATCTAAGCCCATACTGCTGTTTCCAAGCTGAAATTGCTGCTACTCAAGATAGACATGCTACTGAGGACAGTATTAACTGCCCTACATAGGAGCTTCATGAAAAACGTGAGCTATGAATCCTGCTGATTTGTTGAACAATGCTGTGTTTTCTCCAGCTAATCTAATTGTGCAAAGCCTTCTGTAGTAGAATGGGCCAGATCACAACAATCGCATTTCACATGCACATGATGTGTTTATGGCTCTCAGGAGACATGCTGTCCACTCCATTAAAAATAACAACCTTTGTAGTTACGCATGCCAAAGTATCAGTAGTTAAATCTCATGCTTCGTGGTGTAAGATGATCACTAGAAATGTCAGGGAGGAATTATTCCCCTAAGAGACAGCACAGCAAGATATGTTTGTTGCCTTTGAATCATCACATGTTGTCAATAGCAGAATAGTTGCCTGTTAGATCATCAGTCCAACAATTTGTTATAGCAAACTCTATCATCTGATGTTCAGCAAATCAGTCACTTCAGGACTAGCAAAGTATAAATCTGCTTTCACCACAACCTAACCAGCAGTAAATTTTGAGATGGTGAGGAATGCAGGCCTGGCTCCAGCACAAGTTTTGAAGGAAGGCATTGTACTTCTAGAGCAGACTAAATCAAAACTCCAGATCTGAAAGTCTCCTCAAGATTTTGGGCATCAAGATTTGTCTCTGAAATTTGCTACTTGGGGCTGGCTTCTCGTGGTATTCTCTTAAATTTTCTCTAACCCTTTAAAGCTGCCCAAGTTAAGCTGAGCACATGCAAGGGCAGCTGTGTTGGAAACATTTGTATGGCTGGATTGAAAATGTGTCCCCTGCTTTTATGAGGATTTCTAAGGAAATTTAGCAGAACTGCCTCTCCCAAAACAGTCTAACACCGTGTAACAGCTGGAATTAGGCAGAGGAAGGATTGCTGACCCAGTGGTGTATTTCACACCTCGCCTTTGCCTTGTATGCCACTGATGGGCTTTTGGTAACTCCGGGAGCTGAGAGATAATCTGTAGTTAGTGAGATCCTTCCTAACAGATGAATATAGCAATAGCAAAGATGTATGGGTTTTGTTACTGTAATAAGGGTGTTAGTTTCTGGTGCCATCTGTGCATTAACCCAACCATAAGTCTGGTATCTTAAATTCCTAAAAGAATATTTCTAGGAGGAGAGAATCAGAGCATTTGCTCTCTGGTAGATCTATCCCAGTGCTGTAGAAATTACCCTTACAGAGCTGTCAGATTTCTTAAAATTAAAATAGATCACTAACTCCTGCAACTGCCTTCAGAAGCAGCATTCTATTATCACCCTGGCATTTCATGCTCACACTGGCTACTATTCAAAATCACTTTGGCACCAGAGTCCTGGCCTGGTGGCAGCTTCACATCACCTGGCGTCACTAGCATGGAAACAGTCCTCAGAGTTAAATGACCGTTGTGCCAAACAGCAGCATAAAACCTGGCAGTAAAATGTTTTCCTTTGAAGAAATAGCTCTGATGCTGTGAAGCTTTGTCACTGTCTCCTGCCAGCTCCCAAAAATCTGTCTGTGAGCAGGCTACTCACAGCAGGTGCCCTTGCAGAGCCTGAAAGCTCCCTGCACTCCAGAGGAAGGTACTCAAGCATCCATGCATGGCATATCCCCATGCAGCCACTCCACTCCTACCAACTCACGAGGTGGAAATGACTTGGTTTTCAGAAGTCCTTTGAAAAGGCTTCCAGCCCAGCACATCCCTCCCAGTTCACTTCCAGCAGACACTCAACTGCTTGAACATCACACCCATCTCCACACTCTGTGCTTGGCTCCTGACGCTCCCTGGTCCCATGCACCAGCTGAACCTCCTCCTAGCATTTCTAGTTTCCAGCTACATTTTGGGTTCTGGATAAGAAAGTCACCTGCTAATGTGCACTAAGTTGCCTCATCTGCAATTCTACAGTATTTGGCACAACTGAAAAAGCAAAACCCACAGGTTGGGTTTCACAACAAAATGAGCAGGCAGAACCCAGGCTATAGCCCATTAGGGGACAAAAAGTCCAAACAGGTCCAAGAGCGTTTGCCACTGCTGAAACAGACCTAGTGGCACTACATTGGTGTGGCTGAAACTGTATCTTTGCCCACCCCTGCCAAAGCTGAGGCTGGAGCCTGGTGTGCATCCCTGTGCACCCACCCGTGCTGGCATATGATCCTCACAGCTGCTGCTGACTACCAGGGCTAGTATCTGGCAAAGCTTATCTGTGCTGTGCAGAACTGCAAAGCCTTTCTGTCAGCCCACCCATGCTGGCCAGGACTCACAATTACATTGTATATACACAATGCCTTTTGATTAATGGCAAGAAAAAGAAAACCTGTAGTATATATTGCTCTCCATATGAAATCATAAGTCTGTCAGGCTTGCAGTGCATCTGGCTGGGAAGGGGGGGAACATACCCTGCACCCTCCTGCCTTTAAGTTTGATCTGCCTTCACTATTCCCCCTATAACAGCCAATTCAGAGAAGATATCTAAGCATGGTGTCTGCAGCAAACCCCACCAGGATGTCAGAAAGCATGAAGGAGAAGGTGGAACGTGTTCATGCTGACAGACCGATCAGCAAATCTTCAGCAGAGCCAGGCTCTGGCCCAGCTGTAGCTGGGAGAGCCAATGAGGATCCCAGACAAGACATTTGTTTCTCTTGCTCTTAGGGGAACTGAGGAAACCGCTTCCTTGTTTAAGGATGCCTGTGAAATTCCTGCTTTACACAGGAGATTCTGAGCACCTGGTGCACCCAGGCGTTGAAAGGCAGTGTTGCTTCGTGGGGGTCTCACACACCAGTTGTACTTTCAGCCAAAGCTCACACATCTACACCTAGTGTTCATGCACACTGACCTGGCAGTAATGACTGTCTGGAGAAAATGAACAGCAGCCCTCACCTCGCCGTGCCCTCAGGGAAAGCTCTCTGTGGTGCTACCACCACTCAAGTGGAGACCTGGCACTACCCACCCACTCAAACAATCTTGGTCATCTTCTTCTTAAGTCCCATTTAAAGAGGTCATAAGTAAAAAGTTGTGAGAGTACACCCAAATTCACATTTTCTCCTTGCATCCTGTTACTTGTGAGGTGTGAACTGCAGCACTGTACATGTGACAGCATTACAAACTAAGACTTGCCCTGGGGCAGAGAGGCTGAAGTCCCAGGTCCCATCCCACTTCTGTAAACCTAGCAAGATGGTTCCTTGCACACCTTTCATTCAATGAAGAGAAAATAGACACTCCCAGGGAGGCATGGCCAAGACAAAATGTAGGGAAGAGTGCAGGACCCAGGAGGGAAGGCTCAGCGCTTTGTCACTGTGCACACTTCTGTAGTGCACAGCTCTGAAAGTCTTTTCACTGAGGCTAAACTGAAATAACAGTTTCTGTGGCATCCTCACAAAGACACTTATCCCTGAAAAGGGACTCAGATGCCCCAAACCAACTCTGTTTCCCCTTCCCTCAACTAAATCAAGGGGGTCTAATGAAAGATGTTACCTTTCTGCAGTTTTTATCTTGGTTATAAATAAGACATTGGGATGCATTCTCAGATGGCATAAATTTTGGGTCACTGAATTAAAGCCTGGTGGAGTTGCACCGTTCTGGCCTATTGTCTGTAATGGAGATTAATAGAGGGATGGCACTCTAAACCAGGTATCTGTAGCCAAACCACAATTTCAGATACTTTCCTGCCAGTAGCTTGTCCCTGAGGCCATAGATCTCAGAACAATACAGATCAGAACAAAGTGCGAATGTATGGACAGCCCAAGCATGTTAATTATGCAGCAATGAACAGAAGCAGAAGTCTAAGGAGGAACAAAGAAAGAGTAACACCAGTAGATTTTAACGTATTCAGATACACAACAAAGTTAGGACCAGAGTGATGAACCCAATCCCTGGTGAAACACAACATTTGTCAGCAAAGCAGCAGCAGCGCTGCCTCAGGACTCTGGTGCAGCTGCATTCCTGCACAGCAGCAGTCCCACTGAACTCCTCAGTTTGGCAGAACCGAAAGCAGTGGGACAGAGGTAAAGCCAAACAGCAAACAAGAAGGAGCTGTTTTGCAAGGAGCAAGAAATAAAGGCCCAAAGCAAACCCTAAGGACAGGCTTGCTCTGCCAGGGTCCACTGACACCTCATTACCATAACCCAGCACCCACAGAAAGAATTCTGTTTTCACATAAAACAACACAAAATGCAAGCTAAGCTCAAAAACAAAAAATCACCAAAAGATAATTCAGAGTAGCCAACAGAAGTCAGACTTTTTTTGTTTTAAGGGCTTGTAACATGAGGCAAGGAGGGCACCTTGAAACTTGGAAGGGTCAGTCTGGAAAAACTGATGGATGGCCTCTGTTTCAGAGCCAGTCATTAGTCCAGCTTCTCAACTTGGGCTTGTGCTTTCTCAAAGGAAGAACAATTTCTTTTGAGAAGCAATCTCCTCTTGGGGGCTGTGTGCCTTGTTGGTGGTTAGACCACAGCATGGGGAGAGACTGGGAGAACAAACCTGAGAATCCGAAGGACTCATCTATAGAAGTGACATTCTCTGCCACTTGAGATAGAGAAAGAGAAGCAACCCAATGGACTACTTCTTTTCAGCTGGAGCTTTTTCCAGGTGTTTTCTATCACCATCCTTCCTGATGTTGCAGCCCTGCATCTCATGATTGCACCTCTAATTCATGCTTAGGACTGGGGTGATTAAGAAGTGTCCCTGAACCGCAGTGTTTATACATTTGTACTGAGACTTCAAATGTCTTAGAGTTTGTGATCTTTAGATCAGGTCCTTTGGCTCAATCCACGAGAGAGATAAAGATAACTGTCAAAAGGGAAGCCAGTGAGCTCATGTTTATAGCAAACTGCCCTGTGCAGGCTGAATTCACATCAGAGTTTGTGGCAAGCAGTTCATTACTCATGGCTGGGCTAGGAGCCCACCAAGCATTTGAGGAGTTGTTGGCTGTTAGAAAGGCCATTAAAAACGAGCAGCAGTAATAAATATTCCTGCTGTTATGCCTCCAGAAAGCCCAAAGGTTAAACGAACTGGGAAACTTCCTTCTCTGACCAAGATTCCTCCAGATCATGATGGATACAGTAAACCAACTGATGGAAGAAGCTTTGCCAGCCCTGACTGATACTTTTCTGGAGTACACTGACATAAGTAGTGATCAGGTTGCTCAGCTTTTCCTGTGAGATGTTATGATTGCTTTATAGGATGCAAGCAATGGGACAATGCAGATAAGGTCTTTGAAAGGCATTTAACTTAAAGCAGTGAAAAGGAGGCTTGCTCATTGTGATTGCAACTTTTCTGTGAAACACCTTAAACTAATTTCAGAAGGTAAATAACAACATCAGATTGATCTTTGGCTGCTGCGTGGTAGCAAGAGCAAATGCTTTTTAAGGACAGAGATGTCCATCAACTCTAGGAAACACTCCATCATCCAATTGTTTTTCAGCATCTTTTCTCTTAGCATTCAAACGTGCACCATCTGGCCTTAAAGTGAGAGTTAACTTTCTTTACAGTCGTAAGCTGGTCTTTGATTTAGAGTTATTAAAGAGTTACTGTATTTTCAGATTTCTTTTGGCCAGTGCTGGAGAGGACACAGCAGATGGAGACTTGCTTGCCCAGTAGATCATTCCAGCATGGCCGGTTGGAGACAGTGGGAACGTTATTGGTCAGTGAGTGCTTAGCTCTAGTGCTAAGAAATGGAGTTGCTCACTGTCAGAGTAGCTCACTGTAGGCAGTGTATCTTTTCCTGTATCTCTGACTGACAGAAAGGTTGGAATCTCTCTGAAAGCAGCTTAGGGAAGAAAGAGGCCAAAGCGCACCATCATGTAGCACTCACAATAACGGGCATGTCTGGCAAAGGGTCCACAAACATTCCCTTTGGTCCAGGGTGGCCAATTAGAAAATAATGATACATGCATATGAAGGAGGGGAGGGATCAAGAGGCTCATATGAACACCCATTATGTTGATTTATAGGCCTGACACAGGGCCCACCAGGCAGGCCTCTGCTCCAGTCACTGCTTACTGCATTGATTTGACGTGTGCTGATGTAGCTTGTTGTGCTTCTGGTTAACCTCTTTTGTTTCTTTTGGGAGGGGAGGAGGGCCTGTTGGCTTTATTTTAAGGGAAGGAAAGATGTTTGAAGAAAAAAAAATATATATATATAAGATCATAAGCCTTGCCAGTCTTTTTGCAATAGAGTTTTACCACCTGACAGAGCCACACCTTCTGCTCTTGCTGAGCTCTGATCCGCACTCTTCACTGAAAGCAGTCATTTTGCATAGCAGTTAATCTTGATCATATTTATGGCTGCTTAGATATTTTTGCTGTGTTCACTGGGGCTGGGTTGGCAGCTGCTCTGTAGATGAAACTTGGGTGTTTTCATTATGGAACTATCCACACAGGAAATTCTGGTTGCAAAGTTGCCTAATGTTAGAACCTTGTTTGAGCAGGGGTAGGGGAAGCGAACCAGGGCAGAAGTGCAGCTCTATGCCAAAAGTAACTCCCATCTAAGAACTCCCTATACAACCAAAACCAATCGTTTCTGGCATGCAGCATGGGCTCTGTCAGTACGGTGGTATGCAGAGGATTTGCTCATGGCCCCAGTTTTCCTAAGCATTTTTACTTCCTTGGCAAACACTTGAAGCCCTTGAACACTTAGATGTACCCATACTCAGCCTAGCATCCAGCACCATTCACCTGGGTTCACATACTTGACTTGGCAAGTGCTCTGTCCTTCTGCTGAACAAAACCTTATTGTAACAACCACTGGAATGTCAGATGGACCTTTGAAAGAATAACTGCACAGCCTGAAACAGCCTAATTTCAAGTTAGACAGACTTCTAGACTGCATATTCTGACTTAAAATCTTATTCAGTGTGCATGTGTATAATTTTTCTTCAGTTTTGTTAAGGAGCTTGCCAAATCCACCACAAAGCTTTCTTGGTCTTAGAAGAGAAACAAGCACATATTGCATCAGACATTGGTGCATCTAAATTGGATTTGTCAATCCTAAATTTGGGATAATTGGGTTTCCTTCTTTGGCTTTTTTTTTTCCCATATGCAAAGTGATTGGTATGAACACTGGCATCTGTCTTTGCTTTTAATCTGTTTAATACTTTACTGGCAGTCAGATGAGGTAGGTAAATATTTTTTTCATGAACCTATAAAACATCATTAGTTTATTTTTTTGTGTCAGGCTGGGTAAGTATCTCACAGTACCTCTACATCTTCGTGACGATTATTTATTTTGATTTAGACTAAACTAAAACAAAGGCCTGGGCTTCTCTGACAGACTTTAAAATACACAGTAATAAAATTGAATTAACATGCTCCCTCAGTGATTTCCAGATGGTGATATGCTGCTAACAGCAGAGAAATGAGAAGAGCTTTACTCACCCTCTTCTGCTTCATCACTGCAGCAGACATACTCTTTGCATCTCTTCCATCCTAAAGTGGAAGGACTAGAGGGCAACAGCAGTGAAGCAGGCAAGAATGGGATTGTGTTGTCAAACTAATAACCTTGTTTGTTCCCCAATGTGAGAGGGGAACATCATCTTTGCAGGCTGTTGCTCAACAGTGCAGCTTTTGAGAAACAACAGCTCCAGAATAGATCATTTAGATAATTTATCTATGTGGAGAAATGCTACGTCTAGTACACTGGAAAATGAATTAGCAACACAGTGACTGCACTACTGAAGCTAATATATATTAGTTATCTGTGTAGACTACCTTGATGTCAACTAAGACCACCACTAAGTAAGCAGCCTACCCCAAATTTGAGGAGAGAAGGGTCTACATGGGGACATCAGAAGCACAAGCATAAGTGTGCCATAGTTTCATTTTCCACCTGATAAATCGTGAGTACTCCAGAGCGGACAGCTCAGAGTCAGGACATTTGATTATAAATCTTGTCTTTTGTTTAGCTGAAAAAACCTAAACCATTCCTCTCCTGCTTTACAAGCTGAGCAAATCAGGTGAACCATTTTCTTTGAATTTATCAAAGGAGATCAAACAATGGAGGAAAATCATGGACTCATAGAATCAACCAGGTTGGAAGAGACCTCCAAGATCATCCAGGCCAACCTAGCACCCAGCCCTGGCCAGTCAACTAGACCATGGCACTAAGTGCCTCAGCCAGGCTTTTCTTGAACACCTCTAGGAACAGCAACTCCACCACCTCCCTGGGCAGCCCATTCCAATGCCAATCACTCTCTCTGGCAAGAACTTCCTCCTAACATCCAGCCTGTACCTCCCCTGGCACAACTTGAGATTGTGTTCCCTTGTTCCGTTGCTGCTTGCCTGGCAGAAGAGACCAATTCCCACTTGGCTATAGCCTCCTTTCAGGTAGTTATTGACAGCAATGAGATGTTGTCCTGCTTTAAAATATCTGCACAACTATGACAGCATAGACCCAGTTAGTGTCCCTGGCATCCTAAAAAGCAAGTTGCCACCAGAAGCACATCATTGTTAAGGTTAAGGTAACCTACAAAAGAAACTCAACAGAAGAATGCAGCATTGTATCCATATTGAGCAAAACTGTTCTGGTACCTTAAAATGTATTGCCCCTGAAGATTTGCTAGCAAACACTTCCCAGAAATAAGACAATTTCTAGTAGCAAAGAGGTGAATAGTTGAACATTGTGTTTGAAAGCAACTACAGTACTCTGTGTAAGAGATGACTTCCTTTGCTGGCCAGCTTTGGACTGATTGCGAGGTGAGGCCCCAGTCCATTACAATTAGTATGTCTTCAAAGACAATGGTTGAAGGGGCTTGGTAGTTCCAAGACTGAGACTACAATTCTGCAAACAAATGGGATGAAGAGAGAGGAAAGCAAAGTACAGGAACAGAGCTAAACACATTTTCTAGAGCACTTTTTCTGTACTATTCAGTGATTATTCCTTTTGCATTCACACATACCTTTTGGGTGCAAGATGTACCTCATGCACTTACATGCTTGATCCTCCTTGTCCTTCAGCCTTCTCACAGAGCACACTGGAAAATGCTCTTTTACAGAAATTACAGTTTCTTCAGTGCAAAGACAAAACATTCAGAAGAGACCAGAAAGGAAACAAGGGTTCTCCCTCACTCCAGCAGATCCTGAAACAAGAGCAAAGATCCTCTATTTTATCTTCAGTGAAGTCAAGCAATACACACTGATGATATAAACAGATAATGCAATCTAAATGCTTCACTCCTGTTACCTCTGCAGCTTAAGTACAAAGAAATAATGTTCTATGTACTGAATTTGTTAACTAATAATAATTAATTGTTAAATATCTGCAATACTTGCAGAGAACATGCTTGCCCATGTGGTCAGCCCTTGTCCCTCCTAACCCTGCACCATGTGCAGAACAGTAGGAGGAGAGCAGTGCACACACTTCTTCATGCCCTGGGAACTGCAGGGCACCCAATAGTTGGGCAGAGGTCCAAGGCTTCCCCCTGTTGTTAAATAAGGAGACCTTCGGACAACCCTATATTGTGGTGGTGCCAGATGCACCAGATGCAAACATTGGAGCTATAATAAGCTCTTTGCAGTTGCCTCCCAAGCACTCTCACTTCTTTCTCCATGGTATCCCAAAAGCAAAGGGCATCAAACACACAAGCCACTATCACAGCTAGAAAAACTCAGGTATGCAACTTAAGTAACTCAACTCAGTTGTACCAATAAAATTGAGAGCAAAGAAATTACATAAACCAGTGTACATTGTTTTAAATTGCATTTCTTTAAATATGTGCACTTTTATTGGCTCATTCTTTAACATAAACCCAGGACATGATTTACTTTAATAAAAGTTTAATTTCACATCTTGGTTGCAGTTCTGGACTCTCAATTTATCCTATGGCCAGGCTTCCGCCAGGAAAAGAGCTAGAGCAGCTGGGGAGTTTTACAGGCAGGTTATACGCAAGTCACTGCAGCACAGTGCTCGAGAGGTGATTCTGTTGTAGCTTGCATCATACATATGCATCATAAAAAAAATAAAAGCAGCAAAGATGGAAATAAATTCATTCTGCACACCCAAGAATGTTAAGTAGATGTGTTGATGTTTCACAGTTACATGTTTCAAAGCCAACAGAAATGGTGCACAAAAGAGGGGTGATTTAAAGGCTAAGCCCAGAGGACATACTGCACAAGTGGCCTGCAGTGGCACCACAGAAGACTCCTGTTTTCAGAAGCTTCTGCATAACAAGCAAAATTTAGGTTATACTTACTTTTACTTATTTATTCCAGAAACCACCAAGTGATTTCAGAGTGCAAAGTTAAGAAACAATTACTGTCACAGAATCATAGAATCAACCAGGTTGGAAGAGACCTCCAAGATCATCCAGTCCAACCTATCCCCCAGCCCTAACTAATCAACTAGACCATGGCACTAAGTGTCTCATCCAGTCTTTTCTTGAAGATCTCCAGGGACAGTGCCTCCACCACCTTCCTGGGTGTCCTTGCTCTGCAGCTGAGTGGTTGCTATACTCAAGTTCATTCAGCACAGAAAAGAAATTGATCCATTAGCAAAGTCAGGTTGGACACATACAGGTTGGACACATACAGGTTGGCTGCTTATAAACAACGGCAGAACATTATTTGCAGGATGGTTATCATAAGCAACTAATATAACTGCAGAGAAACTAAACAGCCTCTTTAGATCATTTGTGACTCACAGGTCTCACATACAAAGCCTGCCTCAACACGTCAGAAAAATAAGCAAAAGCCAGGAGGTACCCACAGATGCACAGATACACCTTGAAGCCAGGCTCCACACAGCTATGCTCAGGTTTTCTCATTCATGGGCAGCCCTCAGACAGCGATTTCTAACTTCTTTCTTCTTTACTTAAATATTGCCTCTGCAGAGGCAAGAGCTTTCCCTCTATGTCTGCTAGGACAAGCAGAGTGTGTGTGTCCATGTATGGCATGGAAAAGGCAGGTGAGGTTTCCTCAGGCAGGACTGGAAACCATGTGAAGGACAAAGCTGCATTGCTTGGGCAAGAGCAAGAAAAGTTTATTTGGAATAAGATGGCAGCCATTTGAAGAAGCAAAGAATGAAAATAGTCCTTGTGAGGTCCCAGGCAAGCAGCAACAGAACAAGGGGACACAGTCTCAAGTTGTGCCAGGGGAGGTCAAGGCTGGATGTTAGGAGGAAGTTCTTCACAGAGAGACTGATTTGCCATTGGAATGGGCTGCCCAGGGAGGTGGTGGAGTCACCATCCCTGAAGGTGTTCAAGAAAAGCCTGGCTGAGGCACTTAGTGCCATGGTCTAGTTGATTGGGTAGGGCTGGGTGCTAGGTTGGCCTGGATGATCTTGGAGGTCTCTTCCAACCTGGTTGATTCTATGATTCTAAGTGTTAAACACCCACACAGTCCAGCCTGGCAGGAGATCAGCAAACCTCTGCTGTTCAGCTGTGTGACTCCCCAGTCAGCTTCCTAGGAAGTCAGCAAATACAATCAGTTTGTGTGTGAAGAGTTTATTTGCAAGCAAACCTGCAGTTCAGATTCAAGAGTCCATGTGTGGGCAGGAAACACAAGGCTTTGCCCATAAAGGTTAATGGATGCAGCACACAATGACAGTGTTAGCCCCTGCATCTATAAAGTTACTCAGATTGCCATTACAGCAAATTGTTTTTCTTTCAATGCTAAAGGCCTTGCTGGTTGCTATAGCATCTCTGCACTTAAGTCCTTATAAATACATCCCATCGACTTCCCCTGTCCTACCACTCACAGCTGTTTTCAACTTTTCTGGGTGCTAACTGGTTCACAGCTGCAAGATATCAGCACGTGCTTTCAAAACAATCAAAACTGAAGCAACACTTCTGCTCTTCTACTTTTCTTTGGAAGGAGTGGGTAATAACCAGCCTATCCTTTCTGCAGTACCAAAGAAGATAATTCTGGGCTTAGTAATGTAAATCATGCTGTGATAGAGAGTGGATGGAAGGACCCAAAGCACTGTGGCACAGCTGAGTAGGCCAGCCCACAAATGTCCAGCTGGAAACACCTGAAGGCTGACTGCTCAAGCCTAGACACATAGGGGAGTCTTACACGAGCTACTGAAAAAGAACTGGAATTAAGGTTTTGTTTTATTCATGTCCACAGAGCAGTGCACAGTTCTACAAACCAAGAGACAGTGATTTCCTCTCACTGGCCTTAACAAAACTACTAAATTGTAACCAAGGCAGCAGATTTGTTACCATCCTAAATGTATTGCTTCACTATAGCAACCAGGTCCCTTCTGCCTGGCTGTGGCTGCCAGATGTTCATTTCAGTGTAATTTAGTTGCATACATAGGACACTGGCTTGCACTGCCCTTGCTCTGTTTTCTCCGTTAGCAATTCTCTTTGGTTCCTGGTCACTATTTCATTAGCAATAACTCACACAACTGACAGCTGAAGTTGTACAAAGAAGTTTTTATTAAGCCTGCTGACGGACTGCGCTGCCTGCAGATGGACAACTTCTGTGTTCCAGATTGTGATGCTAACTTTAACATTGCATAGAAGTAAAAGTCTTCTCAGAGCCCCTTCTCCATGCATCTTGGGTAGCAGTTCACTCATCTCCTCCATCTAGAACAGCAAACCCTGCTTCCTCAGCCACACATCAGGTAACAATGTGGAAGGATTTGTAGAACTAGAGCAACTTCATCAAAATGGCCAGGACCTTCTTTATCTGTCTTACTGCTGTATTCAAACAGTTTTTCTCTTTCTTCTTCTCTCCCTTCTCACATCTTGTTGCTCCCTGCACATTGTTCATAATGCAAGAAAGAGATGTCATCTTAAGGAGAAGACTACCAACTACAGTCCATTTGAGGCACTTAAGGTATAAACTGAGCTCCAATACCATCTCAAGGAAGCCAGCAGCTTCTTTCTTGTTCCTGTACTAGGATAAGCTCAGCACAACTTAGACCTTAGGCATAACACAGTCAAAAGCATCAACAGAAGAAGACAAAAACCTTCACCTATTAAGAAAATCCTAATGACAATAATAATAAAAAAAATCTGAGTGCTGCCCTAGATTTCCAAAAGCAGCAGTAGTAAAAAGCTGCTTTGTCTTGTGGCTGATCCACTTTTAAGGGTCTAAAAACCAGCACAAGACAGAGCGTACTGAGCACCTAAACTGCACGTACACCAGCATACAAATTCTCTGGTGTTAACAAGGGCTGTGCTAACACTGCAGCTTCTTTCTCACCTACCCAAATTAGGATGGTATTTTCCATAAAAAATCTAAAAGAACTTAATATATTGTGACTTCTATGTTATTTGAGCTGCCCACAAAACTCAAAAGCTTCAGTGGGGACAACAGAAGAAGAACAAGGAGGAAACCAAGCAGCAGAAAGGTTGCATTGACTGTTTTCTTAGAAAACCAGGCTAAACTCAGAATTGTGCCTTAAGTCAAGGAACAAACTTCAAATATGCCTAGGACTATGCTCTAAACCCATTGTGTGGTCTGTATCATACCTGAGTCTTGTCAACAAGTAGCATTCTAAAGTTGAGGTTTTCACGAAGCACTTGGCTAGCTCACTCACCCACCCACCCTCCTTTCACATGCTTTCGAATACTAGCCAGATTTACTTTCCTCAATGAGCAGCTTTTATGGCCTCATCTCTACATGTATTTACCCAGCTGCTATGTATTTGCTAGGTGAGCATATGTGTCACTTCATGTTTCAGAAGAGCTTTTAACTCTCGCCTCTGGGCAGCCAGGATTTCCTGCTCTGCCGCAGCAGGAACAGAACAAGACAGGAAACAAAACGCTGCTGGCTGCTGCCTTGGGCTGTGAGGGAGAAAGGTCAGCGTCTATGTTAGTACCTTCTCATTACTCCCACATTCTCAGGCTCATGCCTAGTCAAGATTGCATTTATCAATGCCACCATCAACAACTGAGTTATACATAACCGAGTTTATCAAACTGCCCTTTTATATTTTTAAGTATTTGCTTGACTTTGGAGTACAGATCAGTGCCATTCACGGTCTTCAAGCTGCTTTGAACATTGTGTTGCTGAGCTAGCACTGACTGATGTGATAGCAGCACCATATATCCACATGCTCGTGGGAACTGAGCCAAGCCCTTCCAGCAGACCGGAATGAGAGTAGCCTTATCAAGGCTCTGTCTTGAGACTACTTCATATGTTACTATGTAAAAGCAGCTTGGGAAGTCAGCCACACTAGACAAACTGTGTGATACTCAGCTGTGAAGTAGAGACAATCGTTTGACATTCTTCATTAGAAAAAACACTTTCAAGTCTGATTTGAAACAAAACCATGTATCATTCCCTGATTTGATCTAATTTGATGCATCAGCTTAAACCTTACAGGATTTCAATCACATCATCGGGTTTGGACCATCATCAATCCTTTTGCATACACACAACTTCATTGATGTGATCGATTACGGTTTATCCTTTGGAAGGTTGCTATGACACTTTATAGTACAACAATAAATGTACCAATTTAACAGCTGTTCTGTTACATGCTACCATAAAGATAGATAGAAATAGGCTGAATGCTACTCGAACAGGACTGTTGTATGGGAATTTTGGAGCAACTGATTGAAATATGTTTAGCTTTATTCTGAATCAGAACAAAACATTCATCAAGTTTCCCATAAAAATTTCATTGCCTTCCCCACCCCCCAAAGTGTAAAACCAAATTCACAAATGAAACATTTCACAGCATTTCAATAGAGGTACATATTATTGCAACCTGTATTGGTAAATATTGCAAGTGACAATGAGCTTTAAAATAATATAACCCACATATTTTTGAAAGTGAGTGCTTCACTCCAAACTGACAGCACTAGGGGTTTTAAAAGACAGTATGGCAAATAGTTTTGAGAAACATCTCTGACCACCTCTCTCGAGCACCAATGCAGACCTTAAAGCTGAATGTGAACAAAGCAACCACCTGCTAATCCTGGTCTCCAGAAAGAGCCTAGGGCAAGACATCAATTTATGTTAAAGATAATGCAGAATTCAGAGTCAGTGCCGGGGCTACAAAACCATAAACAGTGAGGCCACAGTTATTTACACAGCTGCAAGTTCAGGTCCAAGTTTTTAGAAAATTTCCTTTTTCAAAAAAAGGACAACACTGCTGGGGTCTGGCTGTCATCCTGAGACAAGTACAGCATCATTTAAGATCTCCCTCAAGTTAAGACTAAGTAAAAATACTGCCGGTTTATGCTGTTAATAGATGGCAAAAAATAAACTGCTTGTCTGCCAGGCAGTTTTCTCCTTCCTGTGGAAAAAAAAGAAATCACTCCCAAAAAATTGGATCATACTGAGAAATAGATAGGGTTCTACAAATGGACCTTTGTCTCCTGTGCCCTGCATACTGTGAGTTTTGCACACTGAAGAACTGCATTAACACGTCAAGCGAGATGCGATTTCAGCATGAAGAGCATAAAGGCTTTATAGCAACCATGTAGGTAACTAGGAAACCTCTTCTGCTCACATGTGGTGCATCTGTGCATGCAGAACTTTCAAGTGGATTCCAGGACCCTGTAGCAAGGAAGTTTTAAATTAGGCACATGCACAACAGCAGGAAACTATACACCTGTTATGATAGCTTAATACAACAGGACTTTGAAATACAGGGAAGGTAAAGCAAGACAAGACATGCTCCTGTATTACAGAGAGAACGTTCTAAAAGCAGTTGAACCTGGTAGTCTTGCTGCCCAAACACGAAACACTGAGGTGAATACAATTCTGAACCAAACACTTCAGCTGCTGTTTTGCCCTTCCCTTCACTGAAATTCTCCTTTTCCTTACTGTGTTTTATGTGGCACACAAAAGCAGAGTTTCTATTAGTGCACATTTGCAAAGTCACTCTCATTTCTCTTTGCAAAGAGAAATGCAAAGCCTTCCAAATAGTTTTCCTCAGATAAGAGTTCACTGTCAAATTAAAATGAACCAAAGGTGCCAAGTTAGTAAAATTATGTTTAGGTTCAGCACAAAACCACATGATTCTTTAGGCTCATTTTCTTTTTATTAATAATATAAGGTTCTATAATCTCTTAACATTACAACTGAAATTTTACAGTTAATCTCACACTAAAATGACAAACACTGTTTGGCTTTATTTGCAGAAAGTTAAATTACAACCTTGATAACCATACATTTCCGAGATTGAGAAGCAATTTGTGTTTTGTGGTTTTCAGTGTGAATGCATCCCTGCCATTCAAATTGGTTTCAGTTAATTAACATTGCTACAGAAGAACTATTTGGCCTGGTCTCTGTTCACAGCTGTAAGGCAAAGATGACACCTCTAACTCAACCAATATACTGTAAGTCAAGTCAAGAAGAGACACTCTCTTCTTTGTAGGATTTAGATCCCAAATCCATTTCTGGCAGATTTTCTTCTTGCCCCTCAAAACTTGTATGAAAGTGTCTCTAATGTAAATACATTTTACAGTCAAGCCATGGTCACTCTACATCTTCCCTCCTTCAAGAAAAAAAAAAAGCAGAAGCTGTGAAATTGGAAGTCAGGACAATTCTAATTAAAACAAATGGAAAAAAAATGTGTTATGCTAAGATATTCCATCTCTGAACAGGCTGCAGCTATGGGAGGTGAGATCTTTGGAAGGAAAATAGAGAATGCAGAAGCGGCAGAGTGGTGGAAGACTTAAGCATCAGGGAAGTGAAGATTTCTTTGAAACAAATAGGTAATAGTCTGTATGTATCTAGGTCTCCTGTACTTTCATTACTCTTTTCTCTGTTTTCATTAGGAATTTAAATGTGGTAAAGACAGTAAAACAGGCACTTCAGCTGCAGTTTCTCTAAGCTCCCACCAATTTATAAGATTGAAAAATATTTAGGAAGACAGCAATAGCGGCCATTAAGAAAAAAAAAAAATCCATTCCATTTGTAGCTAATATTTTCCTCAGAGCTATCCAGTGACATTGGTTTAGGACCCCCATAGCCTGTTATTTCACTTTCCCACAGGAAAACTGACATGCGGTAAAAATCTTTACTGCATTTTAAATCACTTCAGGGGCCAGTGACTGTTTAAAGGTTAGAGAGTATAAGAAGTTCTTGCCTTTATAATTCTGATACAAGAAAAGGGATGAAGAAACCACAGTCAGAAAAATTATGAATTGGGAGGATGTTTTAGAGCTATGTTGTACTCCAAGTCAAAACCTCGAGACTAAAAAGTCTCTTAAGAGACTGAACTTACTGAGCTGTAACTACTTTTTTCAGTTGTTTGTGCTGTCATTCTGCAAAAAGGCTTCACATACTTCAGAACTGATTCTTCATATCTAGACATATACTTTCATTGAGGCACAAATACCCTTCATATTCACCAACTCCTAGAACAGATAACCATTTCCAAGTAATACAGGTCATCAGCAAGATGCCAGCTATGGCCATGTAGTCACCATCATGCAGCATGCCGGATGAGGAAGCCCCCTTCACTTCGCTGAGACACCACCGTGTACTTAAGGAACACTTAACAGTGCGAAGACTCAGTTTCCTAAACCAGACTACAGCTATGTTTGGGTTGCTGCTGAAATATGAATTCTTGGGGGCCAAAACCAAAACCACAAAAAGTAGATCATGTTGAAATGTTGTGAAACAAAGACCATTTGAAATAAATCTAGCAGCATCACAAATATCACATTGTGCTTTATGACCTGCAGAATCATGAAAGTTTTCCTTAAGTACCCTGACAGCATGCATTTTAAAGTGACATTTTGAGTGTTCTTCTTCTTTTTTAATCATCTAATTCTAGAACTGAAATGAAACAAGTTCAGATTTGTCTGATATGCAATATTTCAAGCATGTCAATGAGTATTCTAAAGTACTTTTTAAAAAAAGCAGGTTTACCTTTTTCTCCTATTAAGGGCACTACCAATACAAAAGGTGTCCAAACTGACACTAGAGAGCTGTGAAGCAGTTGGCCAGAGAGACAGAGCCCTCAAAAGGAATAGTCTGTATTTTTAATATCCTGTGCAATCGTATACATTAATTATCAAAAAGTTGGATAATTTGCATTAAGAAAAGAACCCACCTTAAAAATGGATCATGAGTATTGACAAACACTTTGTTTCACTGATTAAGATTCAAGTTCAAATGTAAAAATGCTTACTCTCATACGATACTGCTCAAGAAAATATTTCATTTTCTTAAAGTTCAATGGACAATTAAAATTGTGGCTATTAGTGAAGTGAATAAATGATTCGTAAAGGCCATAGGAAACTGTACAAAACTAAAATGGGAAATCTCATTTTCAGGATGACAGTATGTTGTCCACTTAAGTATTTTATTGAACTGTTGAGACTGTTTCAAAAGACAGTGCTGGGCAGTTTCATTTCAATAGCCAAAACTTTTTTTAAACTCGAAAAGATATTTTGCATCTCTGCAAAACAAAACAGGAGCAAAACCCATACACACGAGGACTGAAGTACAGATGAATGCAAAGTTCTGTTACAAACCTGTTTTCAACATACAATGAGAAATGTCCATTGTACAAAACTTATAGCGACTGACAATTTAAGATTACCCCAGCAATGCAAATACAACTCGGAACAGTTCTGTACATTTTTTCCAACAGCACTACAGTGGGGGACTACTGAGATTTTAGAAGTAGTTCGAGTTGCATTGTCTCTTGATCAAAGCCTACATTTGTACTTTCAGTATTTGCTGGTTACAAGTCTGTTACATACTTAATCCTTCAGTATCGTGAAGTACTCCTTAGTGTTCTCTCATCTCTCAGCAGCTTTCCTTTAGCAAGAGGATGGATTCAGCAGCTGCTTCTCCAGAAAACACCGTTGTCATGTCTTTGTTCTCCATGCAGGGGATGCTTTAGTAGGAAACTTCTGGCATTATCCAGCACTGAAAATACTGTCAGCTGTGTTGCCTAAGCAAACCTGAAAAACCAAATTTGCATTTCCTGGTTGGAAATACACTTTGTGCCCAGTGGGTTGTTTAAGAGTAAGTTAGAAGTCCATAAATGTTAACAGTGATGTTTGTAATTCACAGAGGGAGAGGGAAAGGGGGTGGCAAAAATCAGTGTAAGTTCCTAGTCTTTAAAAAGTTTAGTCTATGTTATATTTGATTACTGGGATATCAATACAGTGAAAGTGAAGGAATTTTGACAGTAATTTTGAAGAAGTTTTAGTACATCACATTGTGCAGGGCTTTATAAAAGATTTTTGTTTCCAAAGATGTTATTAGGGTCCACATATTCCTTAACAGATCTCAGCATTCCCAGGCCAACATCAGAGATGCTCTCCTTCATCCAGCGCTTCCGCAATTTGCCTACTGGAAAAACAAAAACAAAGTGTTTCAATATATGGCAGGATGCTAGGAGCCAATCAATCTTGTGACCATGAATGAATAAACACTGTGTGATAAATGCTTTTATTCAAAAATGAGAAATGTTTTGCTTTATTTGATTTATTGAGCCCAACAGACTATCAAGCTCATTAAGCTCAGCATACTCCCAGAGGAAGACAATGTTCCACACTGACTACTTTCTTTAGAAACTATGAAATTTAGACAAAACATAAACTGAAATCACATCTTCTATTAAAATAGGGAATTGTTAGTAATTTTTAAGAAGTCAAACTAGTTTTAAGCAGGAAACTAAAAGTAGAATCCCACACACTTCTTGATTCTTTAAAGTGAAAATATAACTCAACAATCAAAGTTAAAACTTTAGTGGTTTAAATAGCAAAAAATTGTTTCCTAAGGAAAAGGTTTAAAGACCAGTTTTAAATGAACAAAAATATCTTAATATTTACATGGTCGGCTAATTGTTCACATTATTACACATGAACTTACGTTTTCCCGTGTAAAAAAAATGAATATTCACAACATAGATCAAGTACAAGGCAAAGCTGAAAGCCCAGACATTTAAGAACTCATTTCACTAAAGTCTCACAATAGTCCTGTTAAATGGCCGAGTGTTCACAGACCAATTAACCAAGTCATCAACTCTGATTTAACAGATCATTCAAAATAAAGGACATTGTTTTCATTAAACACACTACAGCATTTTACTTGTCAGCCTGAAACACAATCCATTTGTCAGTACAATGAGATATAGTAAAGGTTGGAGAGACAGATGCTTTCGGAGTATCTGAAACTAAATTCAAGCTATCTTTTGTGCTCTGTTCTCAGGGTAACCATCAAACTGTCATCAGAATAATAAATTACAGGGACACCTCTGGAGAACAGAGTATATTTGTTTATACCTTAAAGGAATATGAGCAAATCACAATGCCAACTGAAAAAGCAAATAACGTGAGAAAGAATGAAGTTTGCAGTTTGCTAGAAAACAACTATTAGCAGTATGTGTGTCAAGAGCAAAGATCATAACTGAAGGACAAAATCATGTCATGTGGCAAGGCCTGTGGTTGCATTTTGCAGCCCAGCTCAAGGAAAAAAAGTCTCCTTCTGTAAATATACTGCCTGAGCAAGCAGATGTAGAGTTTTATCAGGAGAAATTAATACTACTGCTACCAAAAAACCCAAACCAACCAACCAATTGGAAAAACAACACAGAGATGTGGCTTGACCATCACTTCAAGTCATTCGCACTGGCTTCTACACTAGCAGCTGAAGAACAATCATTACCATTCTCAACTGTTATCTGTAATATAGTTTCAGCGAATGTGTCCTGTGGTTATGGATGTAATTGTCCTGAAAAGACTGCAAACAACTGCTCCAACAAGATGGAGCACATTAGAATCACAGCAGGATGCCCAACAGCTAGTGTGCCTGCTTCTCTTACACCTCTAGTAATAATGCAATTCCACAAGGAACTGAACTACTGTCTGAGCAGCACCAAACAGTCGTTGCATATTTAATGAAGTCACTCACCAAGTGCTGAAAACAGAAGGTGCTTGGAGTGCATCATTAGTTCTGTCAAAGTGATAATTTACACATCTATCTTGTCAAATTTTCTATGGTTTATACTTTTGCAATAATAAATCTAACATACATTTGATTAGCAAACTGGAAAAAAAAAGCTGTACTACATTTACCAGTAGTCCTTCACAACCATGCTCTATGAAAAGATTTTAACCCCTTGAATACAGTAGGTTGAGCCCCTGCTCCTACTGTTCATGTCATTAAGACACAAATGGATTTTTCAGGTTTTCCTATTAAATAGTGTTAAGGAAATCTCACTTTTATAATTCTAAGCTGGTCCATATCATTAAATGGAAAATAGACCAAATAAAGGACAAGCTTTGTGCAGATACACCATTTAACAAAGTAATATTGGTATTTGTTTCACTTCAGATCAGTGCTGCCCTATAAGTACCGTTTCTCCTCCACAGATGATCCAATTAGCTTCATGGATGAGAAGGAAAAAAAAATAAGAGAAGAAGATGCTACCACGAATGTAATAATAATTCCAAGTGGCAAAGTTGCTTAACTCCACCCTAAGCCTACGCAAGTCAATTTCTTCAATGACAAAATATCTAAGTTAAGCCTGATCTTACCATGGACTAGAGAAAAATCACTTGTCATTTATCTGGAACTGACATGAGACAGTTTACAGAACCAGATTTTATTCAAGGACCTACTGCTTAGAGGTTTCTCAGCTCAGTACACTTCTCCTCAATAAATAAGATCAGGTTCACCTGGATGCTACATGGTACATTCTAACATTATTGATAGGGTTCTCAAATCAACACAGCATTATACAACCAATTTGCAGTAGCTTAGAGTCACTACTTGTCAAATCTGGCTGTATATGTCATTACATGTACAATCCTTGTTGCCCCAACCAGAAACAAATGCAGTCCTTCCCCCTTGAAGCTGCTTCTTCTAGAGACACCTAATCTTGCATCTTAATTATCCAAGATGAAGTGCAGAGCAAGTTTTACAAGCAGGAGGTGCCCTGTTCCTGAGGTGTGCCATAAACCATCGAGAGGCTAGGAAGCCAGAAGTCATTGTCTGAAGCCCACCCTATTACATAGAGTGAAAAACAGGTATGGATCATCTGGCTCATAGCTCATAAATAACTTTTGGTAATGTCTTGTGCATATAAGCGACTCAATGGGGATTGTAAAAACAACCCACCTTGGAGGGTCCTGTCTTGCCTTGAGGTCCTATCTGCAGAGAGATGACTCCTGGGGAGCCTCAAGCCATCCATATGCCATAGACTAAACAAGGTAGTGCTTCAAGGATCCAAATCGAGAGACAAGCCTTGAAATACCTCAGCAAATAATATACCCTGAGACTCAATTCAAACCACTATCCTGTTGCTTGAGAAATTAAGATAAAGAGGGTTTCAGTGTCTGTTTCAGCAAACAACCTTGTGTACCCAGTCAGTATAATTCACTCGGGCATAGTCTTGCCCACACTCATGTAAATCAGAATAAATTTGGGTTAGGAACTGGAAGTACTGTGTAGGGAAACCCTTGCCCCTTGATCAGGTGTGCTGGTTTGAGGCTAACTGGAATATTTTAATGAGAGAAATGACATCCCTAGCATGACAGTTTACTTAATTCAAAGTACTTCTGAAAGCAAGAGGCTGATTCAGCAGCAAGTCTCACAAAGAGACCAATATCAGTTTTAGTATCAGTCCATGTATAAATAATAAAATATGAGCTGGGTACGTAACTTTTTCCCAGTTCTGATATGCTATAGTCCAGCCCTTAACAGGCTTCATTAGAAAAGTGTTCATTCTTCCAGTGTCTTTTCAATTTGTCAGGGAATAAAATACGCTTTGGTGAAGTGCAACCATACTCCATGTTGTTTCTGGAGATCCCACTTGTTGGAGAAAAACAGTCAAGCAAACATGGACTGACATTATACTCTGTGCTAGAAGTGTGAAGCTTCCCCTGTGCGTAGTTTTCAGAGAAGTGCATTAGATGGACAGCACATGCATCCTGGCCACAAACAACTGCCCTGTTTAGCCTGGAGAAGAGGAGGCTCAGGGGTGATCTTATTACTGTCTACAACTACCTGAAGGGGCATTGTAGCCAGGTGGGGGGTGGCCTCTTCTCCCAGGCAACCAGCAATAGAACAAGGGGACACAGTCTCAAGTTGTGCCAGAGTAGGTATGGGCTGGATGTTAGGAAGAAGTTCTTCACAGAGAGAGTGATTTGCCATTGGAATGGGCTGCCCAGGGAGGTGGTGGAGGCACCGTCCCTGGGGGTCTTCAAGAAAAGCCTGGATGAGGCACTTAGTGCCATGGTCTAGTTGATTGGTTAGGGCTGGGTGCTAGGTTGGACTGGATGATCTTGGAGGTCTCTTCCAGCCTGGCTGATTCTATTATTCTATGATTCTATAAAGGCTACCCTTATTTAGCTTTCAAAATGTACCTAGATGGCTGCAAAAGTATGTGGTGGGGCTATCAAACAGCAGGCAGCAACTGGTTTTCTCACTCTTGGAAAATTAAATACCTGGGCACACATGAAGTCTTGTACAGAAAGTTTTAAGTTAGCTGACAGATCCCAGGAATAACTACATCCACGCAGAACAGATTTATAGCAGTGTGTGGTCTCAATAGAAACAGGCTCTAGTGGCACTGCACATGGCTCTAGACCTCCTCTGCTTCGGCTCTTAAAACTTAGAGGTAGTTATTTCAGAGCAATAGCTTTGCAGAAGCAGCAGTAACAAGATGGGGCTCTTCCTGCTGTTGCATGAATTCCTCAAGTTGGTTGTTCCTATGAAAAGCATCTCTATGGTCTTAGAAACCAGTTAATGGGTTACTGCTCTCACAGAGAGAGCTGAGACTTGTGTGAATCTGATACTGTGGTGGTGTTGGAGTATATTGGACCAGTGTACTACAGTCTATTACATCGTTAAGATCATCACCATAACAAGTTCAGAAAGTCCTCTGTATTTATTTTGTGGAAAAGACACTGCAGGTGAATATTCTTAGAATTCCTACTCTAGAATACAGATCAAGGAGGAAAATACAACTGCACTATGATATTATTTCACATAAGGTTACTCTGTGCCTGATACATGTCAGAGTTTAAACTTCAATCAGTATGGCAAGCTGTCGATTTAAGTTGAAAATATGACCAGTCTTCAGTACATAACAGAATGGTAAGAAGCTACTTTTCCCATGTGGAAGAGACAAGAATGTGTTTAACTCCCTTTCATAAGGGAATTTAATAATTCCAGATTTTCTAGTTTGTGTGAGTTAATTACTGCAATGTATAGCCTAAGCCACAGCCTCTTAATGATGTCCAAGAATTACAACAAACTGCATGTCAGATGTGCAACTGAATGCATATAAGGTGCGGAGCTTTTCTGGGTTTGCTGGGGGGAGAGTTCACTTTGGAGTTTTATTTGGGGGTTGCTTTTGGTTTTGTTTTATGCTTTTAGAGTTAGGACTCTTTTTTTCATTTTCCTCCATAAACTGCCAGGAAAATGATACCACACCTAAATGTGTGGTGCTTGGGCTACTCTGTTATTTTTATTCTAGTCAATATGTCTATAAAGCAAAGGAAAATTAGTTCTATTAGATGAAGTTGCTAAATGGAGGTAATTTCCTTAAATCCACAAGATGATAATTGTTTCCTTAAGTAACCGGTTTTAGTTAGAACATTCCTAGCAGAGGAAACAATCTATCATTACTTTTTACACTCATTCTTAGTTACACTCGGGTGTTTAGTTTGGTAATGCAGAGAGATCAGGCCCAAATCCATCCTACTCCCTTCAATGTTGCACCCCAGAGAGGTTACTCTTCTATTTATACACTAATTGTACCCACTGATACTTTATCAGCACGTTATTTTAGGTATACAAAACCAGTATATATTTTATGAAACAGAAATTAAAGGATGCAAGGTATAACACACCAGGCTGGTGGGTTTGGGGCTTGCCCTAAATGATTAGAAAAAAATAATTTATCTAAACTTAAACTTGTATTTACAAAGAATAATCTTTCCTAGTGTTCCTTTGTAAATACTGAAGTTTCTAGAAGCTAACTGTGACTCTAGCAATCCTGGCTTACATGACTCTCAAGTTACTTTGTGACCAGAAAACCAGAAGGGTCAAAGCTCTGTCCAGAGATGCATATACCTAAGTTTAGGACATAAGGCATGATAAAAACTATAATCAGGACTGTATAACCTCATGTAGGAAATGAAGACAAGGAATGCTACTACTAGGATATACCATTCCTGAATACTTTCTCAAAACCTTTTACTAAATCACAGATTGTGTCACAGCCATTAGCTAAAAGGGTCAAAGAAGTCATAAGGTATTGAAGTTGCATATTAAAAATTTCAAAACCACTGATCAGCTTTTCACAGCCGTTCACAACAACTTGAGTGAGAAACAGACCTACCACATTTAGCCAAGACTGACAGGATCACAAAAGAAAAAAAAATAATCTGATAACCTCCTATATAAGAATTAATTTCTGATGGACTAGAGAATGTTTTTTTTACAGAAACATATGCCTCAGATTCTTCCTAAATGTAAATTATGTTCATTACATAATAATAAAAAAAATATTATCAAGAATGAAATACTAACATTGAAGTAGAAAAGCCATTCCTGACACTTGTCAATTAGACTTAAATATTTGAAAGTCAGGAGTGAAAAAGACTTAAAAAAAACAAAAAAAACCACTTGATTAAAAGGACAAAGAAAAGTTGCAGTTTTGTAGCAATTATATCCAGATTTATAAAACAAAAAAATCCAGATACGTTACTCCAAAGTACAGATCACTGTTATATTGAAAAGATACATTCATTACAAAGATGTGTGTCTCTGCCCTTGCTACAGCTTCTTCTGTCTGTGACATGTTTGCTATTGAAGGCTATATCAATGTTTCTGCTGTTTCTTTGTTGTTGTTCTTACATATTGCAAAGCCTGATTTTCAATGCAATCTTTTAGCATATAAAAGTTATGTGTCTTACAACTTTAAAATCTCAGAAGTCATCAAGAGGAATCTTCTCACAGTATTGCTACCTTTAGTGAGTCTTGCCTAAAATCCACACTATTGTTCATTATCCTGGAGGGAGGGCAGGAGAGAAAAGATACCAAGATTAACATATAAAGCAAAGTCAGGTCTGTCTGTGTCTGACACTACTCTTTACAAAATTAAAAATACCATGACTTTAGTGCTCACTGTAGATTGCAGCTATATGCCTACTTGCAGTGCACACCTCCTCAGATGTAAATTTAGGGCTTTATGTATCTCTAACTGTCATATATGACCACTTCTCACTCAAGGAGTATATGAAAATTGACTTAAGTAGGCTTTGTAGTTCCTGTAGCCTCAAGTCTCAGACTACATCTGTTTTCTTTGATACACACAAACAGAGTTAAAATAGCTCCATTTATCACAGTGTGATTGTGGGCAGACAAACCAGCCTGTTTCCAGATAGTGAAAACAACTGTAATTAATCACAATTACAAGACAAATACTAAAAGAAATTGCACCAGTATTTTCTTTAGCCCCACGCAATAGACCAGTCTTAGCTGTGCTAAATGTCGCCAGGCCTGAAGGTCAGAAAATAAAACCATTAGGCTAATTCTCAGCAGTACATCTGCTAAGCACTAGGAGGAAAAATAAAATCTTGAATATCTTACACAAACTGCCAGACAGAAACACTCAAAGCAGAAAATATCAGTATAAGGGGACACCACACAAACAACGGGAGCATAAGAAGTCTAGGAGAAATCAAGTTTTCCATATACGTGGAGTTTGAAAGTTCAAGTGTGCAAGGACTTTGAAATGCTAAATAACTATTTTTTTTTCTTGTTCAACATATGCTGTAAGCAAGGTTTCATATGGTGAAGACAAATACATCCAAACATGTGACAAGCTCCAGCTGCCCGCGAGTTAATGGATGAAATGCTAGTCACAGTAAAATACAGCTGCCACAGCGGGGGAGAGCACAACAGTATTACTATACATCAAGGGGGTAATTCCACATCCTATGTGCAAGAATAAACCAGTCCACTATACCACCACATTAAATATTTAATCAGATGACTATAAGAGTATATCAAACAAGAGTTATTGAAGCCATTTTCACTCAGCTTCCAATATCCTGATATTGCTAAAGCAGATTTCATTTCAGTTTCTATCACAAAGTTAAATACTTGAAAACAGTCCTAGCTGAAAGCTTCAAGTCCAGGAAGCCACAACATTGTTTTCAAGTCCAGCCCCTGCCCTTCAGTTTTCCCTATAGAGAGCTTTCTTAGATTACAAAAATTTTATCTTAATTACTAGACTTCCTCTTTGCTCTTACTTCTGTGATCAGACAAGTTCCCAAGAGAGCAGAGAGAAAAAATGCCTTAGGTTACCCAGTTTCAAGAAGCTAGATGCACAAATCAAACACTTCACAACAAGTCTTCCTGGAGTCTGAGATTACAGCATTATATAGGACTCACCCAATCAAATGGGGGGGAGAGTATCTGGGAAAAGCATATGGGAAGCATCAGATATATGAAGTATCACACATGACACTGGTACTTAATATTAAAGTACAAAATAGCTTGCAAATAGGTTAGTAACTTGGGACAAGTAATTCCCAAACTCCAAAACAGGAAAATTAATAATTAGGAAATTAGCAGACAGCAAGCCAGCAATATCAACATTGCAACAAATGGTAGACTGCAACATAGCCCAGTTTAAAGTCACTAAATTTTACACAGATGCTTTCAATAAGTGTTCTGGAACTATGGCTAACAGCTTTCACCTAGCTACAAAAGGACACCAAACTGTTAAGGTCTTTGTAACTGAATACATCTCTGCATAAGTTTCAGTAGGTGCTTAAGACAAGTTAAATCAACTGCATTTTCAGGTTCTCAGCCAGCCTATTGGAGATATTAAACTGTTGCTCATAAATGCACCACATTAATGCCATGGTTTAGTTCATTAGAAGAGTGTGATGGTTTGGGTGTTACCCACCCCCCCACACTTTGGAAAAATCACCCAGACTAGACTCAGCAGCTCTGGAAATTGAATGAAGCTTTATATTTACAGCTTAGCACAATATACAAGCAGATATTTACAATATATACAGAAATATACAAGTTAAAAAGGTAATACAGAAACACAACACCCCCCTCCCCAGAAACCAGAGTCCCCAGGTGGGGCTCTCAACCACCCTTCCACCTTCCTTCCACTCCTCTACCTTAAGCTAGATCTTGCCTTATGTTTAAGGTAGTTTGGAGGGTTGACCAGGGGGGTTAGGAAGCAGACGGATTAGTCACACAGACGGCAGGTTAGGTTAGAGAAAGAAGTTCAGCCCATAGCCCAGACAGAGAGCGACTCTGTTATCTATGTTTATGTTCTTGTTCTTATATATCTCAGCAAGCCTGGAAGTGAAGTAGACATCACCATCGTTTCCTTTTCATGGCCTGTAATCTAATTCTTCTCACCAAAATATTCTACCTAGCTTCAAACTAGCACAAAGAGTTAGGTTGGACTCAGTGATCTTTGAGGTCTTTTCCAACCTGGTTAATTCTGTGATTTGACATCAAGCAAACCAGATTCAGGGATAGTTCCTCTGAAAAGTCTGACAAAGGGTTTAAAGTTTCTAGAAAGAATGACAGGAGATCCACACACCCCCTCCCAGTAATGCCTGTGAAATATTTTTCAAAGTTTATCACCAAATACTTTATCTATGTATGAATATTTAGTAGTATCTAAGAGATTAACAGTAGTCTGAGAACATTACCTCCATGGTGATGTGACAGACTTCCTCCATTGGCAAGTATTTCTTCCCTAGCAGCCCTCTAATAGGAAAGAAGGTGTTAGTTGATGGCAAAGGCACAACATTTTTTAGTTAAATCCTTGCTTTCATACTCATGTACACAGGTGTATTAAGTTTCTGAGGTAATTAGGGTTCACAATACAGGTAAATATTACAGTTCAAGTCTGCATGTAAATATAAACTGGGATTTTCCAAATAAGCATTAGCAAAGCCAGAACATTTCAAATGGCATCTGTTCTAAGAAGGCCATTATTTCAGAATAGAATATTCTGGATCATTTCCTCCTTGCAAAAACTACTCTAGTGGTTGCGATGCTCATATGGTGAAGTGTCTACAAAAAAGGAAGAACAAAGAAACTGGAAAACGGGCTCCCTAGAGTTGTTAAACACCCATATTCAGACCAGAGTTTAGATTCTGGTCAAGAAAGCAAGACATTTTAGAACTGACTTTTATGAGTGACCTTTGTAGCAGAAAAAAAAAAAAATAAGAAACAGTAGACCTAGACCAGTGCTTATCTAGGCCTAAACAGAAATAGCCACAACAGTTAATTCTCTGGAACAGCATAAGAGAGAGATCTTCACATTCATTATACTCTACATAAAACACTATCAACAAAATACCATCCCTAGTTTTACCACATATTTTAAAGACTAGCTGAGTATTAATGAAAGAATTAGTTTTGTAAAGCTGCTAACAGAACTAAGGAAATATTGTTTCCCATGGATTTAGCTTTTATGGTTGATAGTTTCTGGCATCCAAGAACAAGCTTTCCTGTACTTTGGTCAGAAGTATTCATTTACTCATGTCTAAAATAGTCACCTGCTAGTCTTCACCTGGTGTGCTACATTAGTGTGTACCTCTTTCCCTAGCTGTTAATATAAAGGCTTTACAAGTAGACTTTTGATATCTGTCCTGCAAAATTCAGTTAGCATGGGTTCAGCAGGTATTATAGGACATCAGCTTCTTCCCCTTAACTACTGTTTTTTTATACATTACCTCAATTTGTTCATAGACATGAATAGGATCACTAATTCCTCTGTAGTTAAAGGCAAAGTAGAAGTAGACACATGCACCTGCATCATATGTCTGTGTCACCCTGTTGAAGAGAACTGCATTACCAACAAAGCTTTATGGTATTAAGCCAGCCAACTATGCTGCATTGCACTAATCAATTTTCTGTCCTTTTTGCTCATATTTCATGAGTAACAATACTATGACTTTAAGAGTCAAAGCTTTTAAGTTGTTACACTTGATTATCATGTATATAAGCAAAAGTGCCAAGACTAAACCCAAGTTAAAGAGGAAGGTCAAGATTAGCACTATCAATAAGATGCACTTTACCTAAAAGTTTAATTACCTCTCCATTAGTTCTCTTACTAGGAAAATATTCAAGAGAAAAATTTTAGGTTGTCTGACTTACCTGCAGGTTGAAAGAGGAGCAAACTGAACACCCTTTTCTTTGCATTCTCTTACTATCCTTTCCTTTACATTTCTACAAAGGTCCAAAACTCTGTAAAAGAAAACAATACTGATAAAAATGTAAAATCTTACTATATGATTTTATGCAAGATCCCAAAAAACACTTCAGCTTTATTTTTTTTTTTAAAGTATGACACAATAGAACAGAAGATGACCTTTGAGAATCAGTTTTAACTATAATGTTCAAAAAGAATAGTTCTCATCAACACTAGAATTGCCTTTCTGTACTTTTCCCAAATAGCAGGTGCTGGAAGCATAAAATAGAAAATTACCAAGCTCACTGCTGGTGATAAACACATGGAGACTCAAACAAGCAAAGTAGCTGGGTGGAGATCTGTGCTGCCATAGTACTGGGAAGAATGGAAAGGGCAGGGTGAAGGCCCACTATTCCATCCTTTTACCCATCACCCATGGCACTGCTGACCAGAGATGTTACACCAAACACAAGAATGTTTTGTGCAACTGATAAAGGAAAAACTGGATGACCACAGTCCCACCCACACATTCTGCACAATCGTAGATAATGAGGTACAAATATTGCCCACATTTCCTATCTCATTGGAGGGCATCAAGAGTTCACCACCAAAAGGCAGGGACAGATCAACAGGTTTGTTCCCCTCACACCCTCATCCCACTCCAAAAGGGGGTGCTTCTCTGGGAGACTGAGTGACTAGAATTGTATTTTGAAGGTATAGAGTTAATTCTGTAGTATAGTGTATTTATCATCAACAGTCCTAAAAGAATCTGGGTATGTTTCATATGAATAAACAACACTATTCATGGACCCGACTGCTTCTCTTGAGCGCAGCTGAGGCTGTTCATGTGCCTGCTGTTGGGCCTCTAGCACATCACATTGGTGCAGCTACTAAGAGATAAACCCATCTGCCCTCAGCCCCTCTAATCTGAGGACCAGCTAGAACAAAAGGAGGTCACTCTCTTACCAAATATATCTCTAAATTCAACAGCAAGTTTACTACAAAGTGGTGTGTAATGAAAGCTCTTTTCCATAAGGAATGAGTCATAATCATTCAACAGAAAACATAGGTTGCCTCTTCCAGTATGTCTTCACTTACTTTCTCAGCAAAACTGCCTAAATTTTTGGCAAAGCACCTCACAGTAGAAAAGCTTGAGATCTCCAAGGTGTTGTATGCTATGCTATGACCCTATCATTGGTATATTGCAAGGCCAAAACTAGAGGTACTCCAGCTGTGTATTAGTTTGCCAGCTCAAAACGTTACAGTTCTTATAGAGCAATGAGCCATTAAACCTTGTTACAAGCCACACTTGTTTTGCCCTTTTTATTTTTTTCCTAGGACAGACCTAGACACATCCCAACAATTGAAAGCAGTCACTGTTTTTCAAATGGCCATTTCTTCAGTTATATGTTCTCCCAAGAAGGGCTGCAGCTCAATGTACAATTCAAACTAAAACATTTTATGCAGATTTGACAGTACTTTGCATACTATTGGAAATAACATATGGGAGAAATCTAGCCATACTGAGTAAGCAAGTAGAGCTAAATATTTTATTCAAGTATCTTCAGTCTGTCAGGAACAAGGTATCTTGTTTTATGGAAAGTTATGAAGCTCTTGTAAGTCAAAGTAGAAAAAAGTTTTAGAATCATAAAAATCACTTAATTTGAAAAAGACCTTTAAGATGGTCAAGGCAACATTCTGAAAGCATTTGTTTTGTTAAGGACAGCTGAAAATATTTTGTTAAACATAGATTAAAAAAAAAAAATCATTCTCTCCTAAAATGATGGAGAGGCAAAGCACACTGGTGACTAAGCAGTTAGTATACTTCAGTATCTATAAAGTTGAAGTAAGGTAACAAGCAATTTTGCTTTAAAGTTTTCCTCAAATTTCTCCTAGTCATTTAAGACACTATCACAGTTTTCAAAGCTGAGACTGGAGCTTAGCACCACCACTAAATTCAATGGCACAGATACAGGCTTACCAGTATAAGTTGTCACAATTTGCACACTTCCCACTTCGCGTTAAATACTCTAAAGCTTTGACTCAAGTCACCTTAGATCCTGCTTAAGAGGTTTCTGGCTTGCCAAAAGGACAGAAGCATCCAAAGTCATTTCATATTAAGATATGTTGTAGCCAAGTATTTTTCTAACATAGCTAACAGGTAAAATAAGCTTCAGAAAAAGATTTCTGGGCAAAGTTATCTTTTTTTGCTTTAATTTTCCTGAATTACTAGGGAAAGAAAAACTGACCCTCACTACAAAATTCTCTGTGTGAAATACACTGCTGATCCCACAAGTGACTGCTCATCACACAATATTGTCACCACTGCCCACCTTCCTAAACTGGACAATTTCAAGTCCTGAATTTGCTGTACATAAGCTCACTTAAGTAGAAATATTACTGAATTTTTGTATATATTGCACTTACAAAACCCTGATATGTAATTTACTAGAAACTTTGGCAAGAAAACGGGTGGAAGACTTGAGGCAGATCAGGAAGCCTTCAATATATGTGAAGTTTAAATTCAGTTTCCCCACGAGCAAATATAAGTTAGGAATAATTTGAATGAAAAAAAGCACAAGTTTTAAGCAATTCTGAAGAATAATCACGGTTTACCTATCCCAAGGAACAGATGTCTCAAATGATTCTCCTATTACATAGTAATCCAGGCCCAGATCCTAATAAATAGAGAAAGGAAATTATCAGTAATATTCAGCATCAACATCTGGCATTCCAGCTAACTGTTGAGCAACTTTAGTCAGTTTGTATGAGAAAACCAGAGAGTCTATTTAACAAAAATGTCCATCATCCCAGTGACATGAGTTTATAATTACAGAAACAGGGATAGTTCTTTGAAGGTAGACACCAAAGATCAAGATGCAATTGCTACAGACAAATTGTCAGACTGTCAGCACACCTGCACTAACCAAATATCAGTGGAGCATCATGCACAGAGCTAACCAATATAATACCTAATAGAAATACTTGTTTGGAATGTAATTCCTATCTAGGTAGAACAAAAACAAACATTCTGCCTCATTACATATAACTTGCTGAAATAAAGGGAAATTCAGCAATTTGTCCCTGACTTATCACAAAAGCCAAATAAGATCTATCACTCAAGATGTGCATACTATTCTGGAAAAAAAAAAAAAGAAGAAAAAAATCTTTTAAACAGACTACATTTCTTAAGAACAGTTGCAGCAGTTCAGACTAAAGGTATGTTTGTTCTGGAATTCTGATTCAAATCACAGTCATAAGCAGGTGTCCAAGAATAAGAGCTGAGTGGGCACATGAGCATTTCCAGTACTCTCCCAGCCTCCAGTTACATTCCACATAAATTTAACTTCCATTTCTTAAGAGATACAACCTCTCTGTGAAGTCTGAGATATTCAAAACAAGCTGCATTTATATTTCAGAGAAAGCTCTTTAGAAAGGTACTAATTAATGGAAGTTTTAGCAGGCAGACAAAAAGGTGACCTACTCGAAGGTATGCGATGACAAATGTCAGCATATATCCCCTCTGTCCATTATCTTCTCCTGCTGCTAAGCCACTGCAATTAAAAATAAGTTATTATTTTCCAAAGTTAATATCAAAAAAGAATTAGAAAAATACTCTGTCAAATATATGTGCAAGTTTAGCTGCCTCCAAACTGCATTAAAACAGTTGCAAATAGTAGAGTCTCCTCACTAGAAATGAGAAATTACTTTAGACAAGATCTTTTAACATTTTGGCATTTCTCTTTTCGTTCCATAATCTGAAGTGAGATGAACAATAATAAAGCATTTGATGCAATCTTAAAACAGTCTTCAAACATCACAGAAGTGCAAGGGAAACAGAACTAGACATGTTAATTTGTAAGAATATGTGTAACTGCATTTCTTAGCCTGCTTGTGCACTTAGGCGCTTTCAAGTCATGCAAGCAAGACTGGCTTAAGATCCCAAAAGCATAAACTGCACACCCTGGACAGTATTAATGTGTTTTAGACCATTACATGGTTTAGCGTTTTAGACCAGGTTAAACTATTGAACACTTCACTGATAGCATTAAACAAGCAGCACAGACAGTACCACTTTCTAACAGACAATAAGCAAAACCACTCAGAGATCAAAAGTGCTATTATTCTTATCATTGTATGTTAGCAAGCTGTCCACACGAAATCCACTTTTATAAGCTCTTTTAAGCACTGTGAAAATGAATTTCAGAACAGATAGCCCTGAAACAGATAAAACAATGCTTATATTTGAGTAATTGAGACTAATACTAGCAATAACTTTCTTAGAAAGGTGTATTCTTGACAAATCACACTTAATGATGGTTTCCAATCACATGTAATCAAAGCAGGACAGAAACTACCTGATTATCCAGCCTGCCAACCTCAATGAATATTTTGTTTCTTTGTAAGAACAAAATACAGTGCACAGGACAGAAATTCACTGCATTCCTTTAACTAAACACAAATACTTTTTAAGCAAGCTTCTCATATTCATGATATGCACACATAAATTCTGCAAAGATTTAATAAGACCCTTATGATTTTGTCTTCCCCTTCTGTAGTTCAAATTGTGTCTAGTACCACAAAACAAGCAGCTTCCATGTCCATAAGCAATTACAAGGGCTAACTTCCATTAATAACATCAGTTCTATATTTAGTCAAATACTTATTTTTCTGCAGTACACAAATAGATGAAGTTTTTCAGCGAAGTTCCCCAAAGTAATTGGTTAGCACAAACTGTATTTATTCAAGGGAATATTCAATAGCTAATTTATTATTGCCACTTTTCACTAGTAAACTGAGAACATACCCATACAGTAATCATTATAAAAATAAGGCAATCCTATTTTTTCCTTCATAGTTAACTCCCAGCTTCATACAAAAAAAGTTCTTTGAAAAGCATACCCAAACTTGGTGGCAATATCATAGACTTGCTTTTCATGCTGAAGAACCTTCTCTCTGTCACCCTCAAAGAGCAAGGTAGCTACACACAGTATATTGGGATCAAATCCTTTAAACTGCAAAGAAAAAGCTTTTCATTATGTCATAGTCTATGCAGTACAAGTTTCCACTTCTCAAACACACAGCGTGAGCTCTGGTTAGTAAGTGTTGTTGCAACTGACAGGAAAGATTAGGAAAATAAATGTATTTCAAAAATTCCCTCCCCAGTCAAGTTTTTCCTTGGCAGAACAAGCATTCACAAACCAAATTAAATTAGAGATTATCTGTCATCTTTGTTCTCCTGTTAAAAAGCAAGACAGACATCACAGCTATCTACATATGGTAAAGTAAGAAAAAGTCTTCCCTCTGCTCAAAGCATTCAAGTCATTTGCATTCTATCAACTATTCCTGTATTAAAGATGGAAAATTACTATCATGACCATAAATGTCATTGTTCTCAAAATACTTGTATCAGCAGTGTGTCACAGAAAAGCTTTATGGAAAGAAAATAACGTCTAAACTTGTAGCAGTGAGCATATCCCAGTGGAACTAGGGACAACACCAAAGCCTAGCTAACAAAAAGGCAAAAAAAAGAAAAAACTATATACATGTGTGTGTATGTACATATGTGTGTGTGTATATATAGCTGCTACAGTGATAAACTCCAAGGACAAGAATAAAGACCTACTAAGATGCTATTAATAGTCTCTTCTTTTTCTAGAACCACTTGTATTTCATCTATCATGAAACTTTTCGCCTATTCTGCCATCTTTTGGTTGTAATGTCAGATAACTTCTTGCAGTTCTCTTTAAGAGACAGTAGAAGAACAGTGGGAACTAGTAGAAAAACAGTATCTAGAGCACTCGTCTATCAGTCAACTAGTCCCAAACTACATGAAGGAGCAAATAAGAGTTTGTCTCTATTCTCTTTAGAGGTATCAGTTAATGATTATTCCATTCAATAAAATAACTGTTAATCTGGTATGTTTTTATTTGTTTGATGTCTGTGAGTTTTTTTATCCCTTTAAGCTTGCTCCTTTCTCTACTCCTATCTCCCCTCACAGCAGGGAGTTTCTCTGAAACAGCAGTTGCTCATATACACCAGGGACTGAGCCTTGACTGAAGAGTTCCAGACTGGTCACCAAACTGGAATATCTGCATCAGTATCACATAGCATTTCTCCATGTTTTTCTTCTCCTGCAGAACCAGAAGCAGTGGAATCGGCATACAATATCCTTTGGTGATAACACCCCCAGAAGCCGTGACACTTGTGGCTGACTACAGAAGTAATATATTGCCACCTAGGAGTGTTGCAAACTGACAGCAGTCTGCCCAAACTTTTACTACTTTAGCTATTCCCACACTACAGCAGATCAGGGACAGAAGGCAAGAATTTTGGGCTACTTGTAAACCCAGCAGGGATTCCCTAGCAAAATATGTGGCATCTTCTACTTCAGTACCACAAGCAAATGCAGCAGAATCAACATCAGCCACGATCTCTCAGGCAAGCCTACTAATTGAAGATGCTCAATATCAAGATCAGAGTGGAATGTTTATCACCTCCTATCTAAGTTATCTAAATCCAAGATGATGCTATTTTCTGCATACCAATACCAGTATTTGCAAGATCTCTATAGTTAGCTAAAAAAAAAATCTAGTTAAACATAGTAAGAACATACCCTCACAAAATCTGGGAAGGACAAGATATATTTAAGTCCCCACTCCATCAGTACTAACTGATGATCAGTGGTTTGCAAGCTAAACCAACTGCTTCCAGTCTTGCTCTGTCATTTTCTCACAATTAAACAAGACACATTAAATTGACATATATGACTAGGGAGAACAGGTCTCACAGAATAAATCCTCAAACAGATAATCTCATTTTGTATTAAACTACTTTGAGAATCTCAGGTTGACTGATAGTACAATGTAGGATCTGTTACACAAACCTAGCTGCATTAGAAATAGTATATGGAAAAAAACGATCTTGAATTTTATGAATAGCATGCGAAGACCAAAACAGTATTAAACCCCCAAAGTTACCTTTGTGATGTAGAATTTTTTCAGTCCATCCAAAAATGATGTAAAAATGGAAGCAACTTGTGGTTTAAGGGCATGACCTTTGGCAAGAAGTAGAAAAAGTTGTGTTAAGGCCAACAGTAGTGCTCTTAATATTTCCACTTCAATGCTCAAATAAAAATACATCTTGGTAGTCAAAGCTGCAAGAATCACTTGGAGAGCTCTGATTCTCCTAAAGAGTTCTCTCTTATTTAAAAGATTATTTAGGGGAAAGATTTCATTAGTTTTTTTAAGAGGCATATATGCAACTGTACACCTTTATTTCACTTGACACTTTAAGGTTGCTCTAATTTAGATCTTCACAAGTGTATGGTGCATGGAAAACTGTAAGAGCAGTTCATTAGTTTTTACACTACAAAACTAAGCAAAATCATGACTTTTTTTAAGTTATGCCAAAACCACTGAAACCAATAGTCAAAAATGGAGCAAAGCACTCTTTTTCCTTTAATGGTTATGTCACCATTGCACAAAATTTTCTACATAAAACTAGTAATTGCTTCTTTGGGGAACCAGAATTACCGGGATACATAAATGGTGTCTTGGAGTCTGTTAAATTAACCTCTCTGCCTCAGAACTAGGTTTAATTGCGACCAAAGTCTTTTACTGCTGTTCCATGGTTTTCAGTCACAAGCAACTTCTTGAACTCTCACTACTGCTTCACTTCAATGGTCTCGCAACTGCCCTACATGCTGTGAGCCCAATGCATAAGGAAAGTTACACGCCATTTACATGATACTTTTTTCTGAAATACTTCAAAGTATTTCCTCCTGAATAAAGCAGCACTTGATTGCTCTCCTTCCCTCTTCAGTAAAGAGAGAGACTCTGCAGATACAAACAAACCTCAAGGACTACACCTCTAAGTACATTTAGCTACGTAAAAGTGCAGCAGACAACCACAATTTGTGAAAAAACTGCTGGATTTCAGCTTACTTAATAGTGACTACAAGAAAAACCTGTATGGACACACCTGAAACTGTTTTGCAGGTCATTGTATAAACTGCAACTTCAGATCAAAGCTAAAAAGTAGATCTATTTATTCAGTTTTGGGTTTAAAGCCTGTATTTGGTCAAACATCTTCCTAACTACAATGAGAAAAATCTATCTGCTCTTTCATACACATTTGATAGAAATTAGATAACACTAAAGACTGATTGAAGCAAGCAGGAAGGCTTGTTGGGATTTCACAGAATCAGAGCATTAGAGGTTGGAAAGGACCTCCAGAGATCGAGTCCACCCCGCTGACAAAGAAGGTTTTCCTAAGGCAGGTCACAGAGGAATACATCCAGATGGCTTTTGAAAGTCTCCAGAGAAGGAGACTCCACAACCTCTGAGTAGCCTGTTTCAGGTCTTACAAACCCTGGTTTGGAAAAACAAAGTTCAACTTTCTCAACATAACCATATTAATGCCACTTGAAGTCATTCTTCATCACTGAGCCTTCTGTTCAGAACAATCTTCAGAAATCCTGACTAGTTCAAGTGGTATTTAAATAGAACTTTGCAAGGTCAATCACACTTTGTCTTTTCATCTTCTGAGTACAATCGAAACACTGAACTCTCAGCAAGACCTTCAAAAGTTCTGTGAACTATTAGCTTCAGGGTAGTGGAATTTTCAGTTCTTCTCAAGAGTGCCTTGTGTCAGAACACATCTTTTGCCAAATTTCCTCCAGTATAAAATGACAGCTTTCCCTAAGAATTGCTTAAAAAGATTGCTCTACATGTATGACATTATCTTATTTAGTAATTTGAACTAGTAGAAATTTCACAAAATCTTTGTATTCAGTAACCTTGTAGTAGCTTCATTGACTACATATACTTAAAGCCTACAGCTCAGTTCTATTAGTTTGCCCAGTAATGGCATTTACTAGATCTGAGGTTCTTTTTAAAACAGCAGCACCCTTTGAACAAGTAGGTCACTGCCTCTCTCCTGTCCAAATCATCACTGCCACATCAGAACATTTACCAAAAAAGTCTGCTACTTCTCAGGAAGCTGTATACCACTTGTTACACTTCTATGAGATTTAAAGGAATCAATCAACTTACTTTGAAGGTAAGGTGCCTGCATTATAGCAATTTTATTTTCATACATGGTTTCTCATTGGTGCTCTTAGCAGGAAAATGTTTCAAGTACTACATTATGAAACTATAATCTCTGCTCATTTACAGCAAAATAGAATAGCAGAATTTCAAAGTCTCCAGTAGACCCCATGTCAAGAGTGGAAAGGCAGCCAAAAGTCTTGTGCATCTCTATGCAGAGCATGGCTCCTTACTGACTGACATAGTCAGTGCTCTTTACCCAGACACAAAAGACAGGCTTCAGTTTAAGTTTTAAGTTATTAAAAACCCAAATCCTTGGAAACATAGGTGTCCAAGATGATCTACATACTTACCAAACTGGAACTGTGCATTATCAACAAGACGAATTGATGCAGGAGCACATCTCTTGGGGGCAAAGTCAGAGGAAAGAGCAGAAAGAAGGAAAAAAAAAAGATTATGTGCACAGTTTTGCTGAAGTTTGTGACAATTTGATTTTCATGTAAGAATATGTACAAGAAAGGCACACTGATACCACAGACCTAAGGCCAGCACCGTCACCAAAAGGAGGCCTGTAAGCTTGTTCTCACCAGAACACCAGCACCTATTAGGTACGCCCAGCTACAACACACTAAACATTTTCAGTTTAACTTCAAGTCAACACAGGAACAGTACAAGGATTTTTGTCTTTCAAGTACTGAATGTTTTCCTAACTTGCCACATGCACTAAACATACCATACTCAATGTGAGTATTAACCTTATGTTGCTATGCAATCAAAGCTACACATACATTACAGATAGATTGAAAAACCCTAATTGTTATGAGTTAACCTTGGCAGGCAGCTAAGTACTACACAGCTGTTCACTCACTCCCCTGCAGTGGGACCAGAGTGAAAATCAGAAGGGTAAAAGTGTGAAAACCCACGAGTTTGGATAAAGACAGCATGATAACCAAAATGGGGGGAAAACCCAAGCAAAACCAAAAACATCAGAAGTGACACAAAAAGTAATCAGTTACCACCAGCTGACAAATATCCAGCTAGTCCTCAAGCAATGCTAGCCCCTGGAAAACCCTCCAGTTTCACTTCTGATCATGATGTTGTATGTTATACAGAATACTCCTTTGATCAATTTGGATCAGCCATCCCAACTGCGCTCTGTCCCTGCCTCTTGTTTGCCCCCAACATACTTGGAAGGAGGTTCAGCACAGCTAAAACACTGGTGCCTTAACATCATTTTGATCACACGTACAAAGCATAACACCAAGCAGGCTGCTATGAAGAAAAGTAACTCCATTCCAGCCAGATACTAATGCTCTGCCTTCAGACTCCAACTAAAATCTGTATCTGGGTCCAATCTAGATTCTGCACCGTACTGAAGTCTGAAAACCAGTTAGAACAGATATCCTCAATTAAGCAAGCTTCTGGTCATACATATGCCTACAGTGTGTAACCTGTGATGGCCATGTTTGGCCATTCTGAAACATACAGCCAATGTCAGAATGTCAGGCTAATCTTTGTCTAAGCACATGGATACAGGAAGTACACCTCCAGCACTTGGATATGACATATTCACTCTCAATTATATATCACTAGTGTGTATTTTGTCACACAAAAGGAAAAAAGAACATGAAAAACTAAGACCAGGCAGGAAGACAGAAGATGGATAAATGGTTTAAGTAAGACCAACTCAGGTTCATTACTCTTAAGTAGACCAACACAGTCAAGAAACAGCAATCATTGTAATTACAAGTTAGATTGATGCAAGGGGCAACAAGAGAGAGAAATAAAGAGGTCAAGTAAGCAGCAAAAAAGTAGACGCAACAGAAGCTTAGAAACGGAGCAACATTAAGTGGCCAGTTGTGTCTTTCCCCCACCTTCTAACTAAGCCCATAACAAGAAGATCCTGTTTTTTTTCTAAATTGACCTTTCATCAGTCATATGATAAAGCATCCCCAAATAGTCTGCTTTGATACCTGCAACAGGAAGAATAAGCACTAGAAGCATGACAGAAGAACTGCATATGCTAGTCAGCAGCACTTGCCACGTCACTCGTATACCAGCTTGAACATCTGGCTTGAAACGTTAAGTCACTAATTTAGCCCAATCACTGGGGAAAATAAAAAGGCAAGAGCTCTGTTCAGTTTGGCATTAAGTAAAACATTTCTGAAATTACTTTCCCAGTTGAGGGTATATTCCATTATTCATAAATACTATTTGACACTTACTGCACAGTGCAAAGAAAAGTCAGAATAAGACAGTTAAGAAAGAGGATAGCCAGTCCAAGATTTGCTTAGAAGCATAGCCATGAGAAAAAAATGTTACACATTTTGGATACCCATGTCTGAATTTTGCTGCCTGAAACTATCTGACCACTCTTCAGAAGGGTCTACTTAAATACTACAGTGTAAGCACAATTCCACTTCAAAATATCCAGCCCACCTAAACGCCTCTGTGCTTCAGGAATGTTTTCTAAACATAGGCCATATCCCTCCATAGCATGACTTTTGTTCATTCATCACTTCAGAACCACAATAATTAATCTGTCTTTTACTTGTACACTACAACTTCCCTTTTAGATATAAACTAATCTGAGGACAAAGCTCTCCACTGAAGGAGATGGAATGCCAAATTTGGAGTGCTCTGAAGTATGCCAACAACTCCTACTGTAAAACAGCCATCAGAAGTCTCATTCACAAATTGCCTCATAATTTCAAGCAAATTCAGAAAATGCTCAGTCTTCAACTGCATGATCTCCAAAAGCCTCACGGACCATACACAAGAGTTCATGTCTCAAATCCTTGGTTATCAGTTGCCAGAAATAGCAGAGCATTAGGCACAGCCTTTGTGCTAGACTCTGTGTTCTTGAACAAAGTTAATATCCAGCTTTTCCTTACCTGCTTTGCCACTTCCCTTAAGCAGGCCACCCCTCGTTCAAAGTTAGGGAAGACCACAGAGCCATACTTCTGGTATTCAGGAACAGGACGAATCTTTATTGTAACTTCAGTAACCACTCCAAGAGTTCCTTCAGGAAAAAGAGAAAAACTGAGTGAAGTGTTGAAGTACCTACTTCTTCCAAGTTACCCAATTTAACCATTTACCAGGATGGGGTAACTTAACACAAATCACAAGTCCCACAAATTCTATTGCAGCAGTAGGTGATTTATTCCTGACTATTTACGTGGTGAATTCTTACAACACAGCCTACAAGTCTAGTAACAAATGTCGTGACTTAGAGGCTAACTCCACAGAACTGTTTTAAACACCATTCAAAGTTGCTTAGCTTTAGGTGCCTAATTAAGGTCCAATTTATTAGCCCAACAATTTCATGCCTGAACAACACCACCCATATACACACTTGAAGCTAGATCACCGAAGGTGCTCAAATCCTCAAGCCACTACAGAAGCTGAATTAAGATGCAGTTACATGAAATTGCTGTTTATACCTTCAGATCCCATAATGAAGTGATGGATATCAGGTCCTGTTGACATGCGAGGTACTTGACAGTTTTTTTCTACTATTCCTCTAGGAGTTACCATTTTTATATGAATCACCTGTTTAGACAATATGCAACGACTATAAATACTAGCATTAAGCACAGTTTTCTTGGTATGGTATTTTCTACAAAATGTGTATTCAGTTTGACACAGTTCAGCTTTGCAGAGTTTTTTTCACATTCGTTAGGCAGCCTGAAGAACTTTGAGGATAACCTGAGGACTGTTACCAACAATTATGTCTAACATAGCATGGTTTGCCGACACAGACTGCTTCCAGTTCTGTGCCAAATCGAATTAGACACTAGCTACTTATAGGCAATAACAGTTAGAATTGTTTTGTTCCTCAGTGCACACAGTACTCCATAAATAAGGATTTTCATCAAGAATATACACAGTACTTCAGAGAAAAAATGAGGATTTAGATTTTACCTAAACTTTGCTTTAGAACTGCTTCTTGATAAAGCTAACAGAATTCAGTCATTAGTTGCTACAGAAATATTTCTATTAGGAGGAAAGACAGGAGTAAGCTTTGCAAAATACATTAACAATATTAAATCTGCCATAAGACTGATGCATATGTAAGGCTACAAGCTTGTTTTCTTGAAGTATTTTCCAGTACTACTGCGTCCAGTTTTATTCATGAATATGCAATATGGAGCCCCTATATGTTTTTTAAATCCTTTATTCACTTCTATACCAAGGAAGGGTGAAGTTTCTTTAATTTGGTTGGTGTCTTGTTTTGTTTCATTTGTTGTCTGCTGGGTTATTTTGTGTGTGGCTTTTTTTGTTTATTGTTTCTTTGTTTTCTCCTGAAATCAAGTCTTTAAAATGAAGCAGAACTACTGAATTTCATCTAATGGCTGTAAAATTTTCATCCTGCTCAGAGTTGTTCAAGAATTCCATTATATGCATTTTATGAACTATTGACTCCCTAGTAAATGGATTTTAGGCAGTTTTATATAACACACCATTCAGTAACACTTCAAGCAGTAAGGGGCAGATGACACTAAGTGCTAATAGTTTCAGTTCGGCCCATCCTACTGGATAAAAACAACTGTGTCATTCCTGCCAAGCTCAGTCACTGATAATAATATGTCACATCTGTGCACAGAAGAAGCATGTCTGAACTATGAGCTAATTTAAAGCCTGAGGTGATGGGGATAAATTAGTGTGCTGCAGGAATGAAGGAAAGAAACCTACACATGTGGAAGGATTACTGTACAAACTACGAGAGAAAGCGGCAAATTTACAGCATAAAGGCCACATCTGAATAGTGATGATTTAACTTCAATACTCTCAATATATCTGTTGTAACAGAAAAGATACATTTTTAAATCAAAAAGTATGCTGTAAAAAAAAATTTACCTGGGTTAATACAAAGGTGAACCGTTTTAAAGCTTAAAACGGATTCAGGAATAGAACACTGCCACTTCCAGTCCACTGCTTCCTTCCTGAGGGTTCCTACAGACCATGTGGTGGCATTAGACTTCACCATTGTGTATCCACATGGTCAAGCATATCAGCCTACTACTTTGAAAAAAAAGACTACTAGTGTAGGAGGAGGTAGGAAGGTGGAAAGAGCTAGCTGCTGTCAGAGAATCCACCTATATAACTTGAGGAACACATAAGAGGTAGGAGACAGCATGGACTTTTTGGAATCACCCCAAAAGTTTGACAAGATTATTGCACTGGATTAATAGAGTACCCAAAACAGTCAGAAGAAAGCACCAGAGTAAAGTTAGCGTAAAAAAAACATCCTTAAGCTAGTCAGTCAGTACCAAAATGAAATTGACTTTTAGATCAGTAAAAAGGATTATTAGTATTAATACTAAAAGCAAGCAAGCATTTCAGTCAAGATTTGAAGCCAAAAAAGTATCACTTAAGAGCATCACAATTCCCTGTCGTTGTGAGCCATTATAAAATGTTACAAACAGAATAATTAGACAAAGTATTAGAACTACTTACCAGATCTTCAATGTTTCCATAGATGTTTTTTTTCATGCCTGATGCTCGTGTTGCTACCCATCCTCCTAGTGAACTGAATTCCATGGAGTCTGGTTCATGGCCTGTACAGAAGCCACTTTCCGCAAGCTAAAGAAAGGGAAAAGGAATTCATTCCAGAGAGCCCACATTTGCTTAGTACTCCAAAGTTCAGTATTCAGTGTCTTCTTTTTTAAACAAAAAGTATTCTGACCACACATCCATTTATTCAGGAACAAGTGTCCACAGCTACATGGTCCAGTCACTAGACCCTACAGCTTCCTCAAGGGCAGCTAAAGAAGTTTGTGTCTAAGTTTTGTCTTTGATATGTAAATGAAACAATTTGATTCTGCTTCTACTGTGCACATGCTGTGCTACAAATCAGCCTGTGTTAGTTAAATACTTCTCCCCCATCTTTTGAAACTAAGACCTCAAAGGTGTGAATTCAAATACTTATGGGAAAAAATGGTAAGTAACTAACTGCCAATCTTGCATAAATACTGCCAATAAATCAGGCACATGGTCCCTAATGTGATATACAGCAGGTCTGCAGAAAATGTGACCAAATCACCTTTACTTAATTCTCTCAAGGAGTGATGTATTTTAATATACAGCTATCTGGTTGGGCTTCCTGTATGAAATGCTGTCAACTACTTGTGATTCAGATCATGCATTCCAGTACATTAACTCATTTCTTGTTTTTCTGTATTAGCTTTGTTTTACCATCTGCACAGCACCTGAGGTTGACTGGATGCCCTCAAAATCACAACAAAGCTGTGAGACAGGAAGCATTGAAGATATTTAGCAATAACTGTGTTAGTGCATTTGAGATCAATTTGTACTGACCAATGAAAACAAACCACTTGGACATCAGTATTTAAGTATACCACTTAATGTAGATCATTAACTATGTTCTGTTGTACAGAGTGGTTCTAACTTAAATGACAAAGTCTTTTGTATGCAGTGTCCACTGTGATCCATGTAGCTCATGGTCCTCTCTCATACCAGAGGAGCCTGTGACTGTATATGCTTGCCAGACATACACTAAAGAAAGGTTGGAGCCTATACCCTACTCATTCCCCAAGACCACAAGAAATTTGCTTCACAAACTTACCAATTTCTAAAGTTTTATAAACACAATCACAGCAGAAGATCATGGTTAATTTTGTAAATAGATGTGCACAAAGTACTTGGTCTGAACTCCTTGAATCCTGTTGTATGAACAGCATGTGCCAAGAGCACTCACAGGACAAGGGTGAAATCATGCTATGTAGTTCGCAGATGCAAGACATCTCATCCAGAAAATATGAATACATCACTAGTTTTTTTTTCCTGTAAAATCACAATCTCACTGATAGCATTTATTAAAAACAGAGTATCAAATACTTTTCTATCTTCATTATCCCTTTGTCACCTTTAGTCCTTATTAGTTTTCATTCCACATTCTGATCTGACAAAAACAAGTGACTCTGGAACCTACTATCTGCAGTTCTCATCCATCAGAAAATAGTAACTTAACCATACCAGTCACTAGTTTAGACATACAAATGTGCCATGTATACACTGATTTTGAACACTTTTGTCACATATGAGGTCTTTCAAATCTGTCATTTGTTCAGAATTTGGTTCTTGATTTTAGTTACTGCTATGATGTTCATGAGATGGCCTACCAAGCCTAACTTCAGCACCCAAAACACGAGTGACATAGTAAGAGGCATCAAATCTCGAAGAGGCACTGCAACATAATTCCTAGATAACGTTGATAGCCTCCTAAGGAAATAGAAACTGGATTAGCTTCCAGTCTGAAGCTTCCTTAATACCAGCAAGCTGCAATCCAAACAACTTTTCAGTTTCCTTCACACAGTCCAAATGCATTCAAATTTCAGTGGAAGTCTGCACTGACATTGGCTATAATATTAAAATATAGTTATGATCAAAATAAGCACACCTTTGAATCCTAGTTTTAATCACATTCAGTCTGCAGATAATACTGGACTTCCAGTGTATGTAATAGTAGTTTTTTTAATATGCATAAGCACAGTTTAAATAGATGCTCTGATTTTGTGTTCTTTGCACACTGAAGAATTTGCTCAGAATCACTCCAGACTAAAATCTCTGTACTAGTTTGATTTAATATTGAATAAATTATCAAGCAGTACTCTTCCATAAGCAAAAACTTGATTGAAAAACTTTTTTGATCAAAAGTATTCAAAAAGAATAACTGCAACAATAGTATTTCAGCTCATAAAAGCCATAAGCAGCGAGGGACTATCATCCCTTAAAGGCCAAGTAGTGGCATTTAAAGGACAAATAGTTGTAAAATATCACACTACTATCCCAGAAAAAGGTCATTTAAATGCAGACAATGCTCTCTTTGGATTTTAATTCCAAACTCAAAAGAAACAGAACTGGAAAAGTTAGCATACCAAATGGTAAAAGGGAGCATAAGAGGCAAGAAAGACTTTTTCATTATTAACAGGTCTGTCAATCATGTATGACCAGTTTTTTTCTAAAAAGCAAGAGACCAAAAAGCTTTCAAATAACTCTTCAAATCACTGCACACAGTAAGTTCAGACAACATTTAGCTATTAAATCAAGACCTAGTATTTTTTAATAGGCAGAACTGCACATCAAAACTAGTAACAAACATCCCTAACTTGCTTCATTATAGAAGAGCGCTGAGAAAGATCGTGAGAGGCATGCTGCATATAATTTGATAAACAGCAATTAAAAGCCATTTAGAAAATTTAGTCTTTCACTGAACTCTTGGCTGGGGCAATTATCCATCTTTGCTGCTGCTCTCCAGCAACTGGCCTAAAGGAACTGCAACTGCATGTTAACCTTTGAGGAACTACATTTAGCCAAAATGACTAAAATAGGCATCACAAAATGGCATTCTGAACTTCTCCTGGTAATTGGCACTAATTGTCTCATGTTGCAACCACAAGGGTGCATGTAAGCTGTGGCGCAGAAAGCATAGCGTTACATCCTATGAACTGTCAACTTATTACAGTAATTACATTTTATGGCTACAGAAATTTAAAAAACACAATGTCAAGTAATCAAATACAGTATTCAATGCAATATACTTCATAGCCATGCACATAATGCTTCCCACACTGAAAACATAAGAATCAAGTTAGAAGTTCTTCATGTCTTGGTTAAATCACTGAATTCTAAGAAAAACATGGAGAAATACTAAACACTTGGCAAGTTAAAAATACCTGTTTTTCCAGATCTTGTCCAACAATGCCAGCTTCCACACAAGCTGTTAAGTTTTTCTCATCTATCCAGAGGATACGATTCTGTCAAAAAAGCCAATTAAAGGTAAGAATCAGCGTTAAAGATTAAAGATTTTTTATTTTCTTCCCTAATGCTATAGGATCAACATGTTTGGTCATGCAGTTTACCATCCATAATTAATGACATCACCATTACAACAGAGTAACATATTTATCAGTTAATTTATACTAGGAACATTTACAAAAAGGATGAAGAAAAGCCATAAAGAATGAAGTCAAAGTTCTTACATAGGTTAAACAATACAGTGATTTTCACAACATGATTGAAGGTACCTGAATCTGAATATCTGGACATGAAGTATTCACCACAAAGAGCTTTAAGAAAACATACTCCACAGGTTTAAAAGATGACATTCAGTTATTCAAGTTCAGCTCTCTTGGATTTTGACACATTAAGGTAGAAACAAGTTATACTACAAAATGTCAGAATACATACATACTTCATAAATTTAGAGTGCATTGAAATATTATGTAATTTTACCTGATGAGACACACAGTCCCATCAGCATAGTCCACAAATAGGAAAAGTAGTAACTTCTACAAGTTACATGGTGCACTAGGCATGACTGTCAAACGAGGACAATCCACATGAAAGGAAACTTCAATAGGGGTTTTGTTTTGCTTGTCATGCTGACATCACAGAAGCTTCAGCTTTCACTCCCCGCTATTAAGTTCACTTCTGATGTACTTTCAAACATTCATACACAAAAATCCTAGAAGGAGAACATCTCTAACTTCCCCTTGCCTTGATTTTTCAAATGACAGAAATATGGACATCTTGTACTCCAACTTAAAACTATGCAGCTATCTCTCCTCAATGTCATCAATTACTCAAAGCCACTTATTTCAGCTACTTTCAGACATTAAGTTGAAACCACTTATCTGACCTAAGAGGTAAATCAACTTTCATGCAGTGTAGTTCCTACATATAAAGATGTACAATTTTAACAGATATTTAACTAACAACTTAGCCAATCATCTTAACTGCTCTGAGAAACCCAGGTTTAAACCCTGGCAACGTTTTTCATTTAAATTTCCTTATTTTCACTCCTCATTAATGATTACAAGAATTGTTTGGCAGAGTCATTCAAGGCCCACAAAAGTGTTTTATTTTCTGACTTGGTATATACTTCCATATCTAGCTACTACAAAAGCATAACAACAGTTAGGCCTATTCCTTTCCCATCCCCAAATCAGACTGAAGTCAAGGCTGAGGGGTATGAGTTCAAGTGAAGGCCTGAATCAGTACTGTACACTATGGCTTTCACTCTGTACAGACACCCAAAGAGTTTCCTTGGACTACTACTGCCTTTGCAGAAAAGATCATTTTGTAGCCAGAAGCTCAGAAAAACAAGTTTAACTGAAGCACCACTAAGAGGAGAAAACAGTCTTACTGCTAAGGCTAAAGGAGTTAATAAGCTCAGCAGGTGCTGAGAGGCCGTAGAGCCTTGCAAAGACACAGAGTGGATGTCAAGCATCTCATTATTACACAGTCATAAAACTGTCATTTAAAAAGTATAAAGTTTCTTTGTAATGGAAAGATGAAAACTAGCACTAAATTTTACAGAATGTCATTTCTACACTGCCAATGAACTTCACATTCTCTCATCTGCACAACAACCTAGGGTTTTTTTTAAGGTGACCTGTCATCTATAAATCAACTTAAAGGTTGATTAAAATTAATCTTTCAGGTATTTTTAAGTCTGGAAAAACTAGTGTAACTTGCAAAAACAAGTAACTTCCTCCAAGCCTTTCATCTAACCTCAGACAGAAATTCCAACATAGAAGAATAATGGCTTCCTCTGATTTTTACTTAAAGATGCTACACAAAAGCTTAACAGTGACTTTTTTTCTCATTAAACACATGTGGGTCAAATGAAGTGGTGCAGGACTAACATCCACAAAATATCACTTAAACTGGAGGAATACAAATTTAATCATGCATGGTATGGATTAGTATTTCCATTTCTACTTCATTCTTGCAAAGAAAGAAATATTGCTCTCTAGTGATCACCATTCTAGGTTTAACTGTAGTGTACTTTAACAGAATCACAGATTTTTTTCACATTGGAGAAGACCTCTAAGACCACCAAGCCCAACCATCTACACATGTCTACACAGTGCCATGTTTACACATTTTAACACCTCTAAAGATGATGAATCCACCACTTCTCTGGGCAGCCTCTTCCAACGCCTGACCATTCTTTCAGTAAAGAACTTTTCCCTAATGTCCAATCTAAACCTCCCCTGGAACAATTTGAGACCATTTCCTCTCATTCTATCACTTGATCCTGGGGAAAAGAGACTCAAGACATACTCCAGCATCTCAATGTTTCATTTGTATTGAGAGGCCTGAAACTTAACACAGTATTCAAGGTGCATTCTCACCCGTGCTAAGTACAGAGACAAAGAAACAAACTATTCAAATCATGAGACATACCATTTGTGATGTATCCAGTGAGACAATGGTTCTTTTTTCTTCTTCAGGACATTCAAGGGCACTAGAGACACTTGTCCCTCCTGCATATATGGGAGTGACACTGTGATCATAAAATTCTCAGGTAGCTTTTCTTTACATGCCATATCTTTCTTACTCTTTTCCAAGACTGAATTTAATAGGTCACACAAGTTAACTGTCTGAGGCTAGACATTAGCCTTTTAAAGCTGTCCCTTCTAAACTGAGTTTAGTCTAGTTAGCACTAGAGCTGACAATGCTTTAACAGCACTCAATAACAAACCATGAAATCCTGTGACCATGTTCACAACTTCTGCTAAGCCCAGAATCGTTTTAACAATGAATGTCAAGAAATACCACAGCCATCCACGATATGGTTAACAGCTACGGTTACTATACTTTTTTTTTGAGATCACTATGGAAGTCATGCTTCTAGCTGGCTTAGTAAGTCTGCAAAACTTATCCAAAGCAAGAAATAAACTGAAAGAAATAAAAAAGGAAAAAAATTGATAAAATCAAATGTCAAACTTCTCTAGAATTTTCTAGACTACCTTTCTAAGATGTCACAGAACAGCCTTGAAGAAGCCTTTGGCTTCTCAAAGGCTACATAAGTCATAGGAAGAGAGTATAGGATGCTAGAGATCCACAGGCTACCAGAACAACCACCAATGGACATTAGAGACAGCACCAACTAACAATGCTCTCCAAGAGCATTAAAATTTATCACCTTTGTTTCCAATGACAAGAAAGGTTGCATTTTACTTAAATACCAACACCTATAGTATTAACTCCAAAAGCTAAATCACAGTCCAATATAGAGAGACTTGGAAAACAACATGAAGATTTTTCTGTATCCTAGCCAGTGAATAAGAAACAGTCAATAACTTTGCTTTCAGGTATGTCAATTTACTAGTACCACAGGTGACATGTCTTTCCAGCTGTATCTGGCAAGTGTGACTGCCTTAGGGATAAACCTGCTCCATCAGTTTGATATTGTCTTCAAGTGACATACACATCTTCTCAAATTCTAAATACATTAGGGGGGCTGTAAGCTTCAAGTACAACACAAAATTTGTCCCACATAACTAAGAGTACTTGACAAAAAACTTACCTAAACTCTTCATGAAAGGTGACATCCTGTATTCCCTGAGCTCTAATTCAAAACAAAGTAGCTTACCACTCTACTTCAAGCAGGGTTAGAGGAAAAAGTATCTATGATTATACACCTGAAAGTCCCATAAACTCTTTAGTCTGAGAAAGACACACATTACACAGGCCTGGAACATTTCCTGAAAATATCTTGCCTCAGGAGTCTCTAACTTTCAAACTGAACAACGTCTAAAAGGATATTAGAACTATGGCTAATAATTCTGCATTACAGTGTCTGACCTATGAGCTTCGATAATACTACAAAACAGCCACTTAATTCATAATATTTCAAGATCATTTAAAAATATTCAGACAACACTTAAAATAGTACTAAAAAATACTACTGAATTATTGGTACAATATATTACTAAGATCTCAAATTGAATTCAAGTAGAATACATTTTCACTAGTAACGTTAAACAAATCTGAGAATTGGTAACACTTACCACCAAATGGTATTATGCAGAGATTGTGTTTGCAGGCTAATTCCACAATTTTAACTACATCTTCATGGCACACTAGAAGAGTCCAAACAGGATTTGTGTTTAGTACTGCTCTTTGTGCTTAGCACTAAATACTGCAGTCTGAATAAACAGCGGCTTCTTTTCTGACACCAGCAAGGAAGATACTTTGAAGAGGTAGGCACTGAACAAGAGCTAGGCTCAGAAAAATCAGAATTCTAAAGTAAAGATAAGATCTCAAAGAATTCTACACTGAAAGAACCAACTACTGCCTTAGTCTCTTGCATTACTCATGTATTGAGATTTCCTGCAAATTTTCAGGGCTAGATGGGCTATCTAAATTTATCCAGGTAACTTGCAGAACAAATCAAGTTTAAAGCTTGTACTGAAAACAGGCCGTCTGATTGATTTTAAGTGGTAAGTCTCTTCTGGGAACTGAACATCACTTTTTTTTTTTCTCCTTCTTCCTGGCTGACATTCAATTTCAAAAGCAGTTGCTAGTGAAATTCTCTTTTTCAGAATGCATCCTGTTTCTGGTCAAAGAGAAGCAGCAATGCTTGTGCACAGACAAAGGGTCAAAACTAGAGATCAAATACAGTGCGTACATGAGTTCATGCAAACAGCAGAGAATGAGCAGGACTGAATAAACAGGCTTACAAACTGACTATTTTGCTCTTGCCATCATTTCACTTGAGCTGCACAAGATAATGCTGTGGCAAGCACTGTTGATGGTCACCACTGCTGTCATGGCAGTATCTCTCCTCAAGTAATGAGATGCATCTTATAGTGCCTCTTTATGCCTCACATATGTGATTTTTTTCTTCTGAATAATGGAAGCAAAACTGAGCTAGGACAAAATTCTTATCAGAAAATTTTGGGTTTCTAATGCAGAGCAGCTATCAAAAAGTTATAAAAGGCCAGGAAACAACTGGGTTTACACAGCTGAACAGAAACTGACAGGTACATAGACCAAATAATTTTTTTAATTAGCTATGGAAGAATAGCCACATGAAAGTAGTTCTAGTGATCAGACACAAGTGTGCAAATAAAATCATACCAGTTTAAGTATTTCCAGCCCTCTACTATATAGAAACAAGCATATTTTCTACTACATTTTATCTATAACAGCATTAATCAGTATCAATTAGTGGTGCTAGCCTGTGTCCAGATTGCACTGCTCTGTCCTCAAGTCAGTGTTCCCTGTCAACTGTTTTGATAGGAGTTACAGGTGTTCTACCTTTTTAAAGTATGGCATGCCTCAAATCCAAGTTCTTTAATATTTCACACCCTTCTACCATTCTGTACTCTACTAAAAAGCAAGATGTATAGTCCTGTTTAGAAAGTTCTTTGTGACCATCCAAGTTCAAACTGCACAGTGGTTACTTAAGTATTGAATACACCTGTCAACAGAAACTTCAGCTATATTTAATAAATTTGACTTCATGAAGTGATAGGATTCCACAGGCACAATCTGCAATCCAGATGTTAAATAACCATAATTTCTATTAATGAGAAAGCTCCTCCAGTTTCTGTAAAAATGAGTAAAGTCAGTGAACCAAGAGATGACTTCCCCATGGCAAAAAAGCAGGCATTCAGTAAACAATGACATCCCGGGTCAGAATGGAGAACAAGGCAAGGAAAGCTTACCAGGCCATACAACTATATCAGGAATTCGCTTAAACATTCCTTCCCTGAGTACAAATATCTCATGTAGGCAGTGACCTGAAACACAAACAGAAAGTTAACAAGTTCAAACAAGAAAGCATCAAAAGCAGCAGAGTTACACAATTGAAGGTCTCTTACCATGAGCTCTGAATACCCTATCTTCTGCATCCTGTGAATATGAGATTTTAGTGGCTCTAAGATCTTGAAGAAATTGTTCATTTACAATGGATGGAGGTACATCATTAACATTTAAGGATGCCTGTAATACAAGAAAAAAAGGCAGGTTCACTGTTACAGTATTTCTGTATAACAGAAATAAGAACAGGTAAACACTGATACACAACAGTGTATCAATTCTTGATTAGAGATACAGAAGTTCTTTTCCTCATTTTCAATCTGCAATAGAGATTAAGAATAGTTATGACTGCAAAAAGTCCTATTCTGTCTCAAGGTAGCCCACCTATCTCAGATCACAACAAGAACATCAGAACCAGAGCAGCACAATACAGTAAGAAAGCACTCAACGTTGCTGGTAAAACTCCTGAAGAGCTGATTTGCAGGAGATGCCATGGAATCTAAATACTATTCAAAAATCTGCTCTTACCCGCACACTATGCTTCATTCTATATCTCCTCTACATATAGAAAGGAAATAGCTCTGAGGACCTCTGGTCACAGCACGGTAAAGTAGCTGCCAGTTAAAACCAATCCTGATCAAAAGAAAACACTTCAGGATTAATATTTTCAAAATACATTGGCAGATGGAGATCCTGCAAGTAATAGCAGATGAAATAATGTCTTGATTAATAAGGACTGAAGTTTTCAGGCCCTACAAGATCACCAGCCTCAGAGAAAATGCAAACTGCAAGCAGAGGGCAAATCTGTTTTCCACAGCAGTGTTGCTACTGTCACAGGCACAAGCGCAGCCTGCTTCCAACACTACTTAGGCAGCTGTAGCCAGTCAAGAATCTGCAGCCTCAAAGGAACAATTCTTAGAAGGGAGTCAAGTCTCCTGAATTTTAATAGGATTTAACCTTTTTAAAAACACAGTATATGCATGCTCTGCAAAACCCTGAACATACCAAACACATAGTTTTTCTGAAAGAATTCAGTTCAATCTCGAGTATTCTGGTAACCAATGTTCAGCACCCAGATATGTTAAAAAACAACTGTCAAATACAAACTTTGACAGTGAAAGTACAGCATAATTTAACTTCACTGTCTCTCCTTCGTTATCGTGAACAACATCAAAGTTGCATAAACAACTCCCTCTTAAGATAAGTTTCTACAATCTTCACATGCAACCCACAAACAGCAATAAAAATCTCCCTGTATAGGAAAATTTAATTCCAATAAAAGTCCTACCAATTAGCCTATAACCAGAATTCATTCTAAGTCACTGAAGATTTCACATAGTAGTTCTACATCAAATAAGTTTTTCAAAAACTCTTGAGGTATTAACACACTATATTTAAATCAAGTATGTGCAATGTGACCTTCAGGATAACAGCTGAATCATCATTAACAGTGTGATCTTGATTATCACCAAGACTAATGTTTGAAGAACTGGTTAAGCTCTTTACTTACTCTAGAGGTAGTTTTGTGCTCCAGACTTGCTCCAAAGGTTTTTTCTATCCATTCCTTAAAAGTTGGTAATACCATGCCACCTAATCTGTACCTGAAAAGTCAATATTACATCGAGTCATTTTAAATTAAAAATGTATGTCAGGTACACTTCTTTGGATTCTACATATGCATAAGAGTCTTAAATAAAATTGTTTACCTACAAGCCTGCACAGACTTTGAACATTTTGGTTTTCATGCAACTGCACATTTCATTGTATTTAAAAATGTTTTGTACTTCACGAAATCAAATAAATTGTTGACATTTTAGGTATTACTTCATGATCTTTGGGATCATAAAGCTTTTCAAATATCCCACACTCTCCCCAACCTTTACTTTTAAGAAGAGTCTCTCCCTTTTACTGCAGAAAGCAGTATCACAGTTCACATGCCAGTTACAGGTAGAGGACACATTGTATGGACATGCTGCAATGCACACAACAGCCTCATATAAATAAACTCAGATTAGTAGTACACCTTCCATGTTTTCAAGAAAACCTGTGTTGAAGGTTCCTGTCACATCATCAGAATCCATCAAGCTACAGGAAATCATTTCTATCACAAACTTTTTGCCAAAAGCTTAGCCATATGACAAAGGAAAACCTACAGACAAGAGACAAAGGAGCTGTCTGTGGGCATGTGTACCACACGAGAAAACAAATAATGCTGGGGATACACTTAGATAGAAACTACAGCTATTAATTCTATATATTACACATTTTGTGTACATTTATGTATGCACAAGAATTCTCCAAGAAGAGAAAAAATACCTCCCTCTTGTATAAGAGCTATCAGCAGCAGAGAGTTCTTACTACACTTTGCACCTGGGTCACTCAATGAGGCCCAATGGCTCCTCCTTTTAAGATTATTCAATCACTATTAATCCTATTATGACACAGTTCTTCAGTTGTTGCAACCAGGCTTACAACTAAGTCACCTATTGCACAGAGAGATTAATTTCTTTTTGTTTCCTCATCTCATCTACCTCCCAGTTTTACTATTGGGTAAAAACTCCATTCTGCTCCTACAGATAAAAGGCTGCAAGCTAGATTCTCCAGCTTGGAAGATAGTATTCACCCATTTCTCCTGCAACAGCTGCTAGTGTTTCATCATATCCATACTAAACAGCTAAGAGAATTCTGTGAAGAGGAAACTGCTATAAGCAATGAAAGTTTAATGCATTTACAACACAGGTTTGCAACAAAGGTACAGAGACAATCAGGTTTGTGTGTTTTCTTCTACAGATTTTTTTGTTTTGCATTTCCAGCCTATTATTATAGTGAGCTTGGAAGCAAGGTTAACCTTAATCACTTATTCAAAAGGATAAAAAACAGGTCTCAGAAAACCAACAACTTTTAAGTCAAGACCCACGCAGAAGTCACATCACAGAGGGAGTTAGTGAGTCTGCTGCATAGAGTGCAACCTACAGTTGCTCAGGAAGCAAACTTTGTATGCTGATGGCACAAAAAGCCTCTGCAGAAGACCTCCACTCCCCACTCCTATCCCCAAAAAAACAGACCAGCAAGCATCATCTAACCCTGGTGAGATGTTGAGTCTACTGTCCATTTGACCCACAGAAAAACATGGTTTATAGGTAAAGACAACAAAATTTCCACACAGAGATATCTGGTTTCATTAACCTTAGAGGTTCTATCAGAGAGTAAAACCAGAAAGGGAATAAAGGGGATAAAATGAGTATTAAATTCCTCCTTTATACTTTCACAGGTGTTCACTCTATTGGCTGTATAAGAAAGTACACTGCAACAGTACTGGAAAGAAAGGTTCTTCTACAGGCTGAAGGTTAAGATAAGAAGCAAATCCAGGGTTTATTGATCACTGTCCATGACAGATTCAGGCACGTAACTTGCTGCACAGATACAGGGATCAGTTTTACATAATGTCCTCATGAGCAATCTGGATTCGTCACTGTAGTCATCAACCAGCTGAATAATAATAAGCTCTTCTGGGGAGACAGACACTCCACTTGTAGGTGCATTCTCTGCAGATTTTTCAGAATGGTAGTCAGCACAGGAAAAATCATGACATCTTCACTGACACACACCAGCAGTCAACAGCGCTATAGATTAACCACACAAGTAAAAGAAAGATGACAGTTCATCTCTTTGCTGCTCTATAGAACCCTGGTGTGTCCACACTGAGTGTTGCACACATTTTTTGTCCAAAGGCATGTAGAGGAGCTAAGGACAGTTCAGAGAACAGAAACTGTAAAAACCAAATGGCCTCACAGAGACTAAAGTGTCCAGGACTCCTCAGCATGGAGAAAAAGTGGAAGACAGGATACAACTGAGCCTTGCATAACCAATATAGTAGTATGTAGGCTGAAGAGCTATCACTCACCTAATCCTGCAACACAGTAAAGGATACTTGATTTAATGCAAAGTACTTTATGCAACAGCAACCTGGAACTTGCTGTCATGAGACACTGGAGAGGCAGACTGCATGCACAGACTTGACAGCTTTGTAAGTGAATAGAGAAAGGACAAGACATCTACAACATCTATGCAGATGTTTATTTTCCTATTTTCATTTCAAACACTCTCCTTCTTGTCACCGTGACATACTGTAGAGAAACTACACCGATGAGGCCCAAGAAGGCATTTCTAACATTGTGTATCAGAGAGAATGCAAATGGGGGGAAAATTCTCTTCACTTATTCTAGAACAGCAGCTGGTACTTAGTCAAACATCGGCCTCAGTGCTTTCTCCTGATTAAAAACAAAACAACAAAAAAAACTCAACCAAAGTCCAGACCTTTTACCACATTGCATTGATTTTCTGTGCACCATAATCTAGCCTAGATAAACTAAAAATATTGTATGGAAGAGAATGAGTGACAAAGTGACAAGTCAGAATTCTGGTAAAAGGTGAGAGATCCCTAAATGTTATACAGTGAACTTAAGTGCCTAAGACAAAGCTTCACATTTTTGTCAGGGTTTGAAAATTAAGAATGGAAGTGATCAACATCCCAGTTAGTTTTTTTGAAACTAGTTTACACCAGCTCAAGACCAGGAAGGCATTTTTCTGAATGGCAGTACTTTCAAAAAACTTATTATTTTTCTTTACTCTTGCAAAAAGGGTGTTTTTTAAACCAGGAAAAAGACTGCACTACTACTTCCCACTGAGGCAGGGAAAAAAAACAACAATGTGTCAAGTGAGAGGCTTAAAACCCACTGGATGAAAGTTAAAAAATTCTCAAGTAAACTTAATTTTAATGCAGGTTCCTAAAAAATATAAAATTATATACATGTACACACACATTTCTCAGAAAAACAACCTTGCTGTACAAAGGGCCAGAAGGCAATAAATAAAAAGTGTTGCCTCTACAGAATATATACATGAAGAGTAGTGGGATTTTTTTAAGCTCAGAGGACAAAGCAGCTCCATGCACAACAGTTGGAGAAACCTATAACACAAATCGAAGGTTTAATAAAGCAAACTGTTGATGGTCAAGAGATTCTCAAAAGTATAATGACATGCAGCAAACTACCTAAAAATGGTGCAGATTCTCAGTTCGATCCCATCCTCCAAGGAAAGTTTATTATACAGAGTATATCAAGTCTGAGAAGACTCACATTAATTTATCTTCACAATACTTCCAATAAATCTTCCAATAAGTCAGTCTATGTTGCTGCACATTATTTTATTGTGTAGACTTAAATAAACCTCTTAAATACAGAATAACCAATGACCCATTCTGCTTCTGCCTTCTTTGGAAGAGTGTAGTTTTTAAACTCTAAAAAAAAAAAACCAACAACAACAACAAAACCCCAAGCCACTCACTAAGTAAGATACTTCAATTAAATAATTGTTCAGCTTACCTTTTTCCTGTGAATTCTGCTTGACCTTTCTTATTGAAGATGAATTTGGAGTCGTTATATCCCCATCCATTCCACTTCAGAAGTTCTTGTCTTAAAGAAAGAGAAACACAAGTGCAAATGTTAATATATTGTAAACTCAAAATTATTTGTAGTTGTATGGCCTTGGAAAAAGTCTTATCTGACATCAATTCAAGAAATGAAGTGCATAGCTTAATAAACTAAAGGTAATTCTGCTGCCACAGTCACTGTTGATTGAGATTGGATCCTGAGACTTGAAAGACAAAATGCTGTAAAAAAAAAACACAAAACAATCAGCTTAAGTCAATGCACAGTGTTTGGTGTTACTCACAAATATGCTTGAAAGAGTAATGCCTGAAAGCTGCTTGATTTTAATTCTATACATAAACACACAGATAAAAACTAAACATTTTCAGAATGAAAACGACATTTAGCATTATTATTATTATTATTCTCTGCCAAGAAAACCTGAAATTCCAGTTGTTTGACATTGATACTGTAATATCACTGCATTTACAATAACATTCGCTTAAGGCACCCACAAAGACACATTTGGATTAAAAATACAATTTGGCAAGTCAAAAATAAAAAAAAAAAACTTGAAAATTCAAGAGCTGCATGAAAAATATATGACAACCAACCTGAACATGTCTACATAATACAGAGAACAGAAAAACAAACGCACACCTACATCCAAATAAAATCACATACAAACCGAGAACAGCCAAAATATAGCCATGAAACTGAAATGTCTTAAGCACAACCATATTAAAGGAGGATCTCTTTGGTATACTTGTAATGAGTTTATCATAATTAAACATATTTAAGAAATACTCAAGGTGTGCTAACATACTAATCCAACTTTGCCTTAAAATTTGTTATTAGTAGATTTAAGTTTGAGGAGGGTAGATTTAGATATTATGAATAAGTTCTTTACAGTTAAGGTGGTGAGACATTGGAACATGCTGCCCAGGAGGTTTATCAATGCTCCCTCCTCTGAGGTGTTCAAGGCCAGTTTGATGAGGCCTTGAGCAATCTGATCTAGCGGAAAGTGTCCCTACCCATGACAGGGGGTTGGAACAAAATGATTTTTAAGCTCCATTCCAATCCAAACCATTCTACGAATTTATATTATAAATTACATACTAGGCTGGAAACAGAGTTTTAGTTAATAAAAAGACATCTTGAAGGAGTCTGAACACAGCTGATTTAGTTCACTTCAGTATGTACACTGAACATAACTGTTATTCTTTGTATAATGCAAGAGTAAGATGAACATGGGATAACCATTGACAGAAAGCCCTGCCTCAAGTCAGTTGTAACTCTGGTACTACATACAAGATAACTGAGTGACGGCTGATTTCCAAAGACCTTAAAGGTAATATTAACATAGCCTGTTGACATACTGTCAGTGTTGCAATTAAATAGACCTGGGTTAGAGCTCTGTTTCATCACACTGCCTGTACACACAGTTTTAATCAAAAGGAACACAGCCACAGAGATGTACTTCACTCCAGTCGTTCAAATTAGGTGTGTCAACAAGCCTTTGACAAATCCAACACTTCAAGCAAACTTTGTAGAACAGTTTCGGTACTCAGTAGCTGACATCATTTTGTGAAATAGCCAGTCTATGTTGTCCTTTCACACTGAAGAATTGATTGCAGAATTTCAGCCAAAATTGAAGTGTTTGAGCAGACAGCTGACCAGATACAGAAGCTTCTCTGGCTGCTTCTACCTCCTCTCTCAAACTTCATCTACACATCATGCTTACTCAAAGGGTAAAAATCCACTAATGATTGATAGCACAGGAATGCCTTGCACTAATTACACTGACATAATAGATTGTTTAAAAAGTGGCTTTTCCTGTTTCTGCAAATATTCTACATAAATATATAAAATAGTTTTAATATACATACAAGAAATTCCAAGGACAAAGTCAAATACAGTTGAGCTGTTCCCATCTGAGAACAAGCTGACACAGAATCGGTCATAGAATCAACCAGATTGATTCTTGAAGAGACCGCAAGCATCACCCAGTCCAACCTAGCACCCAGCCCTAGCCAATCAACTAGACTGTGCCACTAAGCGTCTCAGCCAGGCTTTTCTTGAACACCTCCAGGGACAGCAACTCCACCATCTCCCTGGGCAGCCCATTCCAATGGCAAATCACTCCCTATGGCAAGAACTTCCTAATATCAAGCCAATATCTGCCCTGGCTCAACTTGAGGCTGTGTCCCCTTGTTCTGTTGCTGGTTGCCTGGCAGAAGAGACCAATTCCCACCTGGTCAAAGCCTCCTTTCAGGTAGTTGTTGACAGCAATGAGATCACCCCTGAGACTCCTCCAGGCAAAACACCCCCAGCTTTCTCAACCTCTCCTCACAGGGTTTGTGTTCCAGGCCTCTCACCAGCTTTCTCGCCCTTCTCTGGACACGTTCCAGTATCTCAACATCTCTCTTGAATTGAGGAGCCCAGAACTGGACACAGGACTCAAGGTGTGGCCTGACCAGTGCTGTGTACAGGGGAATAACAACCTCCCTTGTCCTACTGGCCACATTGTTCCTGATACGGGCCAGGATACCAAATATGATGCATGAACCAGGGTAGAAAAACTAACTGCAAAGACAATTAGAGACACTGAAATACAGAAGACCAGACTCGAAAGGACCTGGTGACATGAGATAATCTGATAAAGCACACCTCGGAAATTGTCACTTGTCCTGACATGAGTACCAAAAAAATCCAAGGGAGGTGCTATTAGAGCACTGAACAAAAGAGTCAGATACAACACCTTTCTGCTAAGGTGAGTGCATTCCCAGTTGTTTGCCCTTTCTAAGGGCATACTTTGCTGGGCTGGTGTTGAGCTACCTGGTGCTTTCATCAGGCTTCAAATCCCAGAACAGAGATTAACAATTTTAAGATTTTACTTTCAAGTAGGAGCTATTTGTGAGGAAAATAAGTACACAAAGGTTTACTCTGCCAGACAACATAGCTCATTATTAGTGTAATGAAAATAATTAAATGAAAATATAATATAAAAGTTTGCCTATTTGTAGAGGAGCTGATTTTAAAGCATCTCAGCTATCTCATAATACAGTCCTGTTATAACAGGTAGTTCATCTTGTGACAGGCAAGCACTGCAACAAAAAGTTAAGAATTTTTACATTCCAAATTATACTAAGACAGATTTCTGCCTGGAGACCAGAAAGTCTGGTTTTGTAATGATCTTTCTTACATTCATTCTTTCTTTTGTTCCACCATAACAGAATACTGCACTTCAAGAACTGCTGTTTCATCTACTACTTGCAGTTCCTGCCACTTCATGCCTACATACCATGAATAAATTTGATGAAATATTGCATGTGGCTCTGAAAAAAAAAAAAAAAAAGTCTAAGAAGATCAAATTTTGAAAGAAAAACTGATTAATTATCACCAGTTTGTAACTGATGTGGCCTGCAGGAAGATCAAGCTGCTTAATTTTTCTTGTATACCATTTTATAGGTATGCTCTTCATGACCAAGAGCTGATGAACTTCATGATTTAAGAGAATTACCTTCAATGCAGAGGAAAAGTGGGAGATGTCAACAGATCACTTGCAAGCCTCTTTGAGTACTGAGGCAGTATTGGTACCGTATTCATACATTCCAAAAGCTGTACTACAACTTTTTGGAGAAGTGTTATCTATTAATTGACATTACTCAAAGAGGTGCAAGTAGCTCTGCAAGACAAAGACCAAGGCAGTGTGCTGTTCCGTCCCTCTACCTTGGCTCCCTTGAGCATGGGAAACACGCTACTACACATGCCTGTTCTGTATTTCCAGTTGTAAGCTGAAAATACAAGAAAAAATAAACATTGAGGGCCTATGAAGCAGAAAGCAATCAAGGAAAAAAAAAGGTTTGGGGTTTTTTTTAACCATTAAGTGTTGTAACAACATTCTTCCTCTCCCCTCATTTCCATACTGCCCTTTGGCAGCATTTATACAGTCACTACTTCTTAGAAAATTATTTTCACATCCCAGGTCCAGTGCAGTACTCCCATTACCCACTACAATGCCCTGTTGTAGCAACTACAGTTGCCTATCAGCCTAGCATTGCATTTAACTTGGATCTCAAGAACAACTCAAGCTGTGAGTGAGCAAATGATGTAGCCTTCTACATTTCCCAACGACTTTATTTCCAAAATCTCAGTGTTGGGCTCTTATTCCAGAGAGTATAAAAGGCAGAAAGAATAGCTGAGCATCTGCAGACATAAGCATGCATTGAAAGCTCCTTCCATGTATTCCTTTACTCAGTGCGTGCAATCCTGGCTCTGAGACAAGGGACTCAAACTACACATTGATCTGCAACTAATATGTATCACTACTGTACCTAAGAAGGCTTTTAAAAATTACATATGCTCTAATACTTTGATATTTTGTATCATCTGAAACAATTTCCCTTGTAGTAATAGCTCCTGTCCTCATTGTTCAAAATTTCAAGAATTACTAAATGGTAAAACACCAAAACCCTCAAACCTGAATACCCTGGCCAGTATCCACATTACTTTGAATAACACCAAAATATCAAAAAAGTTTCATACTCCAGATTGTACAAAAAGAAAGAAGCAACTTAAAAAAGTTTCATACTCCAGACTGTACACAAAGAAAGAAGCTCTGTTTGACTTAGTCAATTGCAATGCTTATGCTATATGTTCTATGTGTAGCAAGATACACTTTACACTATTTTTCTTCCAGGTCTCCTTTCCAATAATACATATAGAGAAAACAGACTCATCAACATTTTTTAATTATTCTTTCTTTAAACTCAATGTTACTCAGCTCTGTATTGTACCCAGATTGTCTCATTTGACGAGAACAGCTTTCCTTTTCAGTACATTGGCTTCAGCAAAATATCAAGCTCACTAACTCTACTTTCAGGCTTGATGGAAACATGGAATATTTTAGCCAATTACCAAGTAACCAGTTCTTTCTTGCCTTCTAACTTTAAAGTTAGTTCTTCACTACTGAAATGTAGGAAATACCATAAAGCAAGTGTCATTTAACTTTTTAATACATAACTTTATATATACACACATGAAATCATATTGCCTGAAGGGAAAAAACTGAAAGCAGACAAGTTACTATGGAAACAGTGACAACAGATGAAAATTGTATGACTAGATTAGGTGAATTTAAATATTCCACTTTCATGACAATACCCAACACTGAAATACTAGGTTGACTCAAAGCAATGAAGATTTTTACAGTGAAATATTTCTTCAACAAGTCAAGCATTTTCTGCATTTTTCTGGAAAATTGGTTATGAAATAATCAGAGAGACAATGGGCAGGACACTGTTTGTGTCACAGCACAAAGCATTATAATGGGGATGCAAACGACCAATTCAGTGCTGGCAAAGTGGGCAGAAGCTCAGAAAGTGACAACATGCCCATCCTGGAGGAATGGGAGGGTGACCCCAAGAGACCACTGGATGAGCTCATGCTCTTGAGGCATCCAGCCACTCAGATGAGCAGGCAGAGCCTCCAGACCTACACTATTCCAAGAAAACTGTACCTGCCATCACTCTCCAAATCTTGTGTTTAAGTGAGAGGCATAGTGACTGGCTGAAAAAGTTCTTGTTTCTCCCGAGGAAACTGAAGAACAAGTATTGAAGCTCAGTCAACATGGAAATTAAACCACAGATATAATTTTCCAGTAGTTTCAAACAAACATCTCAAGTATGTATCAGACATCTGCATACACAATACTTAAAACTGCCAGTTGAAGAGTTTTACACTGCAAAAGAAGTTTCACCAACAGTTGCTGAGCCTTTTACTTTCCAAAGCCTAAAGCACATTAATATTACACCACCAGAATGAAACAAAGTTTAAAGTTATGAGATATAAACTTATGAAGTTCAATGAAATATTGAAACCAAGAAAAAGTAATGCACACATTCTAAATATTAGCGTCACGCTTTGGCAAAGAACAGTATTGCCCTACTACATAGACATACTGTCTAAGGACATAGATATCAATCCAGTTTCCTCCTTCTTCAAAACCAATCTGAAGATCTGGTTCTTTATACACAAAACTGAGACAAACTGGTTAACATGCTCAAAGGACAAGCAACAATTTCATGTCTTTTCTTCAGAGATACAAGATGAAAGAGCAGTTCACTCCAGCTGAACCAATGTACCTCAACTGGAGCAAAGCCAAGAGGCTCACATCAATTTTTTCACAATAACCACTAGCATTTTCAATGCAATCACCAGCTGATGCTCAGCATAGCAACATGTACATAAAATACTCAGACACTGTGACAGAAGAACAAGCATGATCTTGGAAACTAAAGTGGCAGTTTTAAGGGCTACCACATGGACTAAAGTACCAGCATTTGCCTAATGCAACAATTAAAAAAGTCAAATAAAATCTGTTTCACAACCTCAGACACATTCTTATTTTGTATCCCATACTTTCAGTTAAAACCCCACAGCTGTGCACACACTTGATCTAGGTGCAATTCTCGTTGCTAACATCTGACATGGCAACACAAACCTTGACTCACATTTAAATCTAGAGTAAGTAGCAGGCACATTTATCTACAATAAATGCAGGGAAGACTTGAGGCAAAAGACCTCAAGACTAAGTACTCAAAAGCACCATGTGCTTCTTTAAAAAAAACCAAACAAACACACTCTCCACACCTCCCACACACACCCCCAACTCAAAAAAACCAAACAACTGTTTTAACAGAACAAATGTTAACTGGTAGAACAAACATTAACTCTCCTTACACATGTTCCTAGTCTTGACTATTTCACTAGTCATTTCACCACACTGTAATAAAGCAAGCCCCAAGGAAAAAGGAAATTTGCATTCCTTTAGTGCTCTTTCATAGAAAGCTTAAGTCAATTAGGGTGAATTAAAGATTCAGGAAAGCCAAGATACTGTAACTATGCTTCCCAGCATACACTGAGCCAAGTGAAGACTCTTATGCAACAGAATAGAATACTAGAAGCTATCTTTATTCCACCTACTACTTCAACTGACATCAGTTTCATTATTCTTTGAAGAGACTATTCTACAATAATGCACACACATAGCTACTTCCAGGCAGTAAAAGAACGAGCACTTAAAGAGATTTTTTCAAATGCTAGAGATGAGTCCTTCAAGAAGTATTTTTTGAAACCTTGCAAAACCAGGAGATCTACTTCACTATCTTAACCCCAAGTGAATAAAGGAATCAATTGTCTGCCGTTTATTTACTTAAGCGAGCACAGTTCTTGGACAATAAAATACCTATTGCATAGAGATTTTTTAGCATACTCTGTCAAAAATACATCAGGTAAGTGCTGAAGAAAACTTCTGGCCATATTATCAGCTCTGAAGACTTGCACACAACAGCCTGAGTCTGGATATAACAACACTATTGCAGCACTGTGTTTGTCCATCACATTCAGCCTACAATCAACTTTAATACTTCACATTATCAGTTCTCTATTAAGAGGTACCCGAATATTTCAGGGAAGTCTAGTTGGCCTGCAACAGATGGTTCTTACTATGCTCCTAGTCTAAGTAACTTGTACAAATTCAAAGTAGTAGTAAGATATGGAGTCTCCTTGAATTTAACAAGTAGCATCAAGTCAAATCAGCTCTTTGGGAGTGAATTCATAATGCTGCTTATTAAAGTCACAATTATTACCAGCAACTTCAAGAGTCTGTACAAAGGTATGGCAATAGTAACACATTACTTGAGCAACATGGGTGTAAACTTGATACAAAGCAGGCAGCTGGCTATACACTCATACAGTATGTTCATAATAAAACAAGTCTCTCTGCTCCACAGGAAAGGGGTTTCTCATGAAGAGATACGAAAATCAGGAAATCCTATCCTGCTTTTTCTTGGCTCTAGGACAGAAACTAACGTAAGTCTACAACCTACTGAGTCAACATTTAGTAACACTCAACTAATTTGCCCTTCTAACAAGGGCCAAATTGTTTAAAGGTTGATTTTAATAAGTTGCAATACAAGCTATTATGGCAAGGTTAGCATGAATTCATGCTTCACCTCTGAGGTGATCTCACTTTCTAGCACACATAACAGCTACTCCGGTAGAACTGTGTTCTAAGAATCTGAAGCACTTTACCATTTTCAGTGCAGTACAAATTCAACACTTCATGTACTTAATTTTCAGAATAGCTGCATGTAGATTTTTAAATCAAGTCTTACAAGCAACATGAGCTTAATAGCAAATAAAAGTCATCAGCCTAACAAAAAAGTTCAGAAAAAGTAATTTCAAGGAAAAGTTCTTTTCCAACTCACTATTTTTAGATTTTTCAGCATGCCTATCATCCTGCTCTGGCTTCAACATATTTTGTAGTATCAGTCTCCATCCTTCACTGCAACAGTGAATTAAAATAAAAAATAAAGCCAGGAATGCTACAAAGAAATAACATCTTGTATAGTGCCCAAAATTGCCATCAAGACACTCAGATGTGTAGAGTTGCCTGTCTTTTTAGAGGCATTTTTCCATTTCAGTGGCCATCATTTTTAAATTATTAAAACCTTTAATTACATCATTTAGCCTTCAGAAGTGTTTTTATTTGGAAACAGAAACAGGTAGATAAGCACCCACAGATTATCCATCAATTTCATCTACTATCCTTCCTCCCCTCACTAGTGATGAGAAATGTCTGGCTAAGATCCTTAACAGCTTTCTCTCTGAACAGTCAACAAGGAAGCTGTATTCAGTTCACTGTCTAGTAAACTTGGATTCTTCACTGTCTAGTAAATCGGATAAGCAGATAGAAAAAAAAAATCACACCAGAGACATACTACAAATGGAAAAATGGGGGTTTTATCATAGGAAGTGTTCTACTTTGCAGAAAAAATGCAGCTTGAGGATAATGCACCTTGATCTGGTATGATAGTGTCTAACTTTGGAAAGAGGCATCATGAATTCATGTTCTGCTTAAGGTATTTCTGGCTGCAGCTTTGCTAGTAAAAATTAAAGTAATAGATCCAAAGAGACAGAAAAGCTGACTCATCATACATAAGACCTCAAAAAAACCCCAGCATCTGGGTTTGGACTGTCTCAATGTGACTGATAAGAACCACACAAGCATTGCTGTACCAATCTACAGGTTACTAGATTTTTCAATCAATCTAGGTCTCACAAGTAGATCAACCAACTCCAGATTAGCTGAAAGTCACTAGAACAGAACTCAGGTTGTTTGTCACTTGCCATCTTCAAGTCAGTGATGAAAACAAAATTGTATTTCTCCCCCTTCACCCACTTCAAAACCTGAGTGTTATCCGCAAACACTAACTCTACCTAGATCCTCATATCCAAGCTATATTTAAGTATCAGAATTTTCACATGCAACATCTCAAACATGTTTCAGCTCCCTAACAGATATGTTCAGAGGAAATCTAACGGCTCCCTCTAAGGCTTCTTCAGTTGTATACACACAAAAAGGCTGGACTCCAAGTACATCAAGACACCCTTTATTACTGATCAAGCCTTCCAGCAGCTTCCTTACACTTCCACAACACAGTACTTAGCAGTTTTTATCATAAGCTCTTGGAAGCAACATGATTTTTAGTATTAATCCAAAACAAGTTAGAGTAAAATAGCAACCCATTATGGTCCTACAGCAAATCCTAATATGAGAGAGCAATGTGGGTAACTTGTAGAAGTACAAGTTCACTTTGTCTGTGTCCCCACAGAGAAAGAAGTTATCTTTTGGGTCACATGCATCTTCACAAAACTCTTTCTCCAGGTCTTCAGGGATGCATTAACTGGCTGCAGAACTAAATCAGTAATCCATTTAAATTCCCTGTAAACTACCTAAGCTGGTGTTTTCTCACAAACAATGACTTCTTCCTAAACTTAAAACAAATTCAATACAAAAGGCAACGACTTTGGAATTATCCATCTCTCACAGCAAGCAGCAGTGTGACACCTGCCACACAAGCAATGAGAACTAAAGGTTTTCAAAGTTGTTAACATTTGACTGTATGTCCACAACATCTGAATCAGCTCAGCTTGTGTGCTTGTGGCCCTGGGCAATAAATGGTCTGGTAGAATAATTCAGATGGTCCCTTGCTCTCATTAATTTTAGAGCAAACCACGAGCTGAATGGATTTTCCTCAAGGGAAAAACTCCCACATCTACTGCTTGCCCTGTCTGCCTCTTTACCCCCTCCACAGACTAACATACTAGTACCTGTATGCAGCTTAATGGAGCTTCATTGTAACCTTTAAAACAATCTACTAGTAAAATAAATCCAAGAGCTAGTGAAACTGTTTTGAATGGGGTAAGTGAACTGTCTTCCTCTGGTCTCTTGTGACCTGAGATTCCTTATTATTGAATATAGTAAGGAGCAAAAAACAGAGTTAATATGCTTATAACTAAGAAACCTGAGCCAGAGAACAGTGTATGAAGACATTTTTTTACAGTACTCTCATAAGGTGGCAGTTCCACATATTTGTAGACTGAAAAGTCCACATACAAAGCTTGATCTTCATCAGTGCTACATTCCTCACTACAGCAGCCTCACGTATTTTACAGACAGTCTTTTCTCCAGTTATTAAAGGAGACTGATCAACTTTCTATTTTAATACAATCACGCTTACTACAAAAACAAGTCAGAAGCTGAAAACCACGCTCCTTTGGTTTCATGGAGTCCCTACAACAGACCATCACTACAGCACTTGACCCGCCTTTGGGCTTAGCCTCATCGTCCTTCTCCAAGCCGCTGCCTTCCCGACATCGCCCTGCTCACCCTGCACGGCCCACTCCAGGCCTCCCCGGGCCCCGTCAGCCCACACCCATTCCCGTGCAGGAGGCGGCTGTCCGGAGCACAGGCTGCCCTAACGCCGGCCCGCACCGACAGCTGGCCGATGCAGGAACCCGCCCGGCCTGCCGCGAATCCCGCGGCGCGGCCCAGAACCCCCTGCACCAGAGGGACCCCCGCCCGCACCCACCGCTTCTTTGGGATGGAGCCGGAGGTCGGCCCGGAGGAGCCCTCCTGTGCCTTGCAGGGACTCGGGCAGAGGGCTTCCCGCTCCGGAGCCCGTGGCGAGCCCCGCAGGTGCCCAGAGATGATGCGCAGCCGCCGCCGGGCGGAGGACGGGGAGCCGCGGCCGCTTCCCGCTGCTTCCTCCGCCGCGGCCGCCATCGCACTTCCGTATTGTGCCGCCGATCGCCGCCGGGTGAGAGGTCGGGAGAGCGGAAGGAGCCTCCCGCGCTCCCCTCATGGGGGCCGTCCCGGCGTGCACCGCCGCCTGTACCCTTCCCGCTTCGCCTGGCGGCTTGAGCTCTGCCCCGAGGGAGCGGCGCTGTGCGCGGTCCTTGCTTCCCGAGCTGATCCGGAGCTGGGGCGCTCGGCCCTGCGCCGCTTTCCTCCGCCCCGGCGGCAGTGGAGGGTGTGCAGAGTGCGAGAGCTGCGAGGCATGTTTCCTTAAGAGGTCGTGTGACCCGCCCGAGCAGTTGTTTCCTCAGCAGTTCAGGGTTTACGTGACAAAACGCGAGCGAAAATAAAGGGTTTATTGGCGATTTCTTGCCTCTTGTGCTATAATTATAATCCCATTAGATCTCAAAGGGATCTGGAAGAACACAAAGGTGTGTGTTACTTAAAAATCAGTGTTGCTTAAGTTAATGATGAAATGCTAATTAGTGACAAGATAAGTTGGTTACTTAATAAATAGGTTGGTAGGTGGCAGATAATCCAACAGGAGTTACGGTACTGTTGACAGAGACACAGGGTGCTGCTGAGCTGAAGGCTTCTGGCTCTTCTTCCAACACCATGCATCGCTAGAAGAGCAGTTCCCGGCTCCTGATGATCCGTTCCTCTCAGTAGACCTACACCATGGAATGGGCATTCACTGACTGGTGGGAATATCCCCTTCGGCAGTAGGTACGGCCATCACTAGGTATGGAGGTGTCAATCCTGACATGTTTGAGCCCAGCAGGAGCAGCTGCAATTAACCATGTAGCGTTACTTTGAAGAACGAGAAAAAACGGGATTTAAGGGAAGATACAGATCATAGAATCATAGAATCAACCAGGTTGGAAGAGACTTCCAAGATCGTCCAGTCCAACCTAGCACCCAGCCCTATCCAGTCAACTAGACCATGGCACTAAGTGCCTCAGCCAGGCTTTGCTTGAACACCTCCAGGGATGGTGACTCCATCACCTCCCTGGGCAGCCCATTCCAATGCCAATCACTCTCTCTGGCAAGAACTCCCTCCTAACATCCAGCCTACACCTCCCCTGGCACAACTTGAGACTGTGTCCCCTTGTTCTGTTGCTGGTTGCCTGGCAGAAGAGACCGACTCCTATCTGGCTACAGCCTCCTTTCAGGTAGTTGTAGACAGCAATGAGGTCACCCCTGAGCCTCCTCTTCTCCAGGCTAAACACCCCCAGCTCCCTCAGCCTCTCCTCATAGGGTTTGTGTTACTAGAAATTTAATGCACCAGAGTGCTTTGGTCAGCTTTTAATTTCCACTCAGGAAAAGATGTGGGAACTGAAAAAATGTTAAAAGAATGTGAGAGGAGAGTTTTATGCATCAGAGAATGAACAAAAGCTCAACAAACTGAATCCAGTAAAGAAGGCTAAGGAAAATAGGTCATCAGTCTCCAGATATATAAAAAACTGCTGTGAACACGTTGAGTGTTGTGTTCAGTTTTAGCACCGCAATACAAGAGAGGTGTGGAGGTGCTGGAGCAACAAAGCTGGTGAAGGGTCTAGACAATAATCTTACGAGGAGCAACTGAGGGAGCTGGGGCTGTTTAGTTTGAAAAAGAGGAGGCTGAGGGGAGACCTCATTGCTGTCCACAACTACCTGAAGAGACATTGTGGAGAGGCTGGTGCTGGGCTCTTCTTGCAGGTAACTGGAGACAGAACAAGAGGGAATGACTTCAAACTGAGACTGGGTAGGTTTAGATTATATATTAGGAAAAAGTTTTTCATGGAGAGAGTGGTCAGGCACTGGAATGAGCTGCGGGAGGTGGTAGAGTCACCCACCCTGGATGCATTTAGGGGTCCTTTGGATGTGGAGCTTAGGGATATGGTTTAAAGTGAAGCTCGTAGAGTAGAGTTACAGATCGAACTTGGTGATCCTGAGGGTCTTTTCCAACCTGGATGTTTCTGTGATTCTGTGAAGTGAAAGAGAACAATCAATCTGACCTTCATGCCCTGCCTATGTTGATGAGGAGTAATGAGCCCAAAACTTGTAGGTGTAACTTCAATATTAGCATTAGACTACTTTCTAATGGCAGTGAAAATGAAAACTCTTGTTGTCTGCCTAAGTAGAGAATGAGTCACCTTCATTAGGCAGCATTAAGAACAAACAACATAAGTGTAGCAGTAGAGAAGGTACTGTTATAATCAGTTGTGCTTGGCCAAGGAGATGAACTTGATGACCTTAGATTCCATCTTTTTCTCTGTGACACAGAATACCTCACACTGTTGAAGCAAGCAGACACTGTTCACAGTATCACAGAATTAACCAGGTTTGAAGAGACCTCTAGCGTCATTAAGTCCAACCTATCACCTAACCCTTCTAATTAACTAAACCATGGCACTATGTGCCTCATTCAGACTCTTTTTAAACACTTCCAGGGATGGTGACTCCACCACCTCCCTGAGCAGCCCATTCCGATGGCAAATCACTCTCTCTGTGAAAAACTTCCTCCTAAATACCTCCCCTGGCACAACTTGAGACTGTGTCCTCTTGTTCTGTTGCTGGTTGCCTGGCAGAAGAGACCAACCTCCACCTGGCTACTGCCTTCCTTCAGGTAGTTGTAGACAGCAATGAGGTCACCCCTGAGGCTCCTCTTCTCCAGGCTAAACAACCCCAGCTCCCTCAGCCATTCCTCGTAGGGCTTGTGCTCCAGCTCCATCACCAGCCTTGTTGCCCTTCTCTGGACACATTCAAGCACCTCAACATCTTTCTTGAGTTGACTTCTCTGGTCCTGCTGGCCACACCATTTCTGATACAGGCCAGGATGCCATTGACCTTGGTCACCTGGGCACACTGCTGGCTCATGTTCAGTTGGCTGTTGACCAGTACCCCCAGGTCCCTCTCTGCCTGGCTGCTCTCCAGGGACTGTGCCTATCTATCTAGCCTGTCCAGGTCCCTCCTCAGAGCCCTTCTGCCCTCTAACAGATTGACACATGCACCCAACTTGGTGTCATCTGCAAACTTACTGATGATGGACTCAGTCCCTTCATCCAGATCATCAGTGACGATATTGAACAGGACTGGGGCCAGCACTGATCCCTGGGGACACCACTAGTGACTGGCTGCCAATTGGATGTGGCACCATTCACCACCGCTCTCTGGGCCTGGCCATCCACACAGTTCTTAACCCAGCACAGAGTGGCCCTGTCCAAGCCAAGGGCTGCCAGTTTGGGCAAGAGTTTGCTATGCCAGTGCCAAAGGCCTTGTTGAAGTCTGGGTGACTACATCCACAGCCTTCCCCACATCCACCAAGTGGATCACCTTGTCATACAAAGAGGTCAAGTTGGTCAAGCAGGACCTGCCCCTCCTACATCCATGCTGGCTGGGTCTGATCTTCTGGCCATCCTGTAGGTGCGTTGTGATTGCACTCAGGATGATCTGCTCCATTATTGTGCATGGCACTCAGGTCAGGCTGACAGGCCTGGGTCCTCCTTCTAACCCTTCTTGTAGATAGGCATCACACTGGTCAGCTTCCAGTCTTCAGGGACTGCTCTAGTGAGCCAGGACTGTTGATAAATGATGGAGAGCTGCTTGGCCAGCTCATCTGCCAGCTCTCTCAGCACCCTAAGGTGGATCCCAGCTGGTCCCATAGGCTTGTGAGGATCCAAGAGGCTCAACAAGTCCCTGACTACTTCCTCCTGGATTACAGGTGGATCATTCTGCTCCCTGACCCCACCTACCAGCTCAGGAGGCCAGCTGTCCTGAGGACAGCCTGCCTTGCTGTTGACAATTGAGGCAAAGAAGGTGTTAAGTGGCTCTGCCTTTTCCTCATCTCTAGTCACACAAGACCTACTTTACATTGTCACGCAAGACCTACTTTCATGGTCGGCTCTTGAAGTGCGATGGCACCAACCAGGTTTTTGGAAGTCTTGAAGTGAAATGCAGTTATCTGTGCAATAACTAGTGCTTTCATAATGACATCTTGCCTATCACTGTTGATTTATGTGTTTGTTCCTTCTGTGTACACCCCTGTGCTTGTTATGTCGTATATATGAAGTAAAGTCACATGAAAATTCATAAAACTCTCACTTTACCTTCTTTGAATTTATGTGGGGACCTTTTTCTTCCATGATGTTTCAACATGATACCTTTCCATTAGCTAAGCATCTAGCAGAAAGTTCTCCAGGGAGCAGTATGTAGTGCATAAGCATTGAGACTTAGATTCAGTTCCCTGCTTCATATACAATATTGGTGTCTCTTTGAGTCCTAGGTCCCCATAGATAAGCCAAAGGTAACAATATCTCCCTAGAGACTGACTTCAAGATAAATACACTGAGAACTGTGTGGCAATATAGGGTCAACCTTTATAGGACCTGACAAAAAGCAGTGTAGTTCAACTAGAAAACAGTGAGATTTTCCTGGGGCTGGAATTGCACTAGTTCCTATGGCCTCTCAAACTTCAGGTTAGGTTTCTATTATTACTGCAATATAAGCAGCTGTTCAGGCAGTTTGGTAGTTTGGTTACAGAATTAAATTTCCCACACTCCATGAACAATTTGTGTACCACTTTGTGTATTAACTCAAGTGTATCCCCATTTAACTGTCTGCTGCTGTGGAGGCAGTCTGTAGGGAACAAACACAGGTCTCTTGACTGAGTTTCCATTCTCAGTTGTTTACTGAAGTTTTGGATATAGCTGGGGGGACTTTAAGTCACAGTTATCTAAATCTTTCCACAGTGCTGAACACTGACAAAAAGATACTAGACTCACTGTAGTAAGCTTTAGGTTTTGCTAAAATATTCTTTGTACCACAGTCATTTGTAAGGAACAACAGTCAGCTCATCATTCATTTATTGGATGCTAGGCATAAAGGTTCCCAGTCGAGAACTGAATTCAACTAGTACTGATAAGCTGTATTTGTCACCACCTCAGAACTTAGTTTTCCAAAAGGTGCCCAACTAATTTTCAGGTGCCTGTGTGGCTGGAGACTTAAATGGGAGTGGTAGAGGCATGGGGGTATGGTTTGGAGAACAGTAAGAGCACTTCTCTTAGAGAAAAGGTTTAGTTAAGCGACACCTCAGTTTTGTGCAAGGGAGATGTTTGCTTAAAGTAAGAACTACAAGACTGCCCAGGGAGGTGGTGGAGTCACTGTCCCTGGAGGTATTCAAGAAAAGACTGGCTGAGGCACTTAGTGCCATGGTCTAGTTGACTGGATAGGGCTGGGAGATAGGTTGGACTGGATGATCTTGGAGGTCTCTTCCAACCTGGTTGATTCTGTGATTCTAAGCCTCAGGTCCTTTGGAAGGATGGCAGTCTTAAAAAGAACCAGCAACATAACATACTGGTGTCTTGTGAGGGTCCTGTGTCTCATCATCTGCCTGCAGTGAATCATTGGCATATTCTAAGAAAATATGTCTTAATTAGTTCTTATAAAGCCTGTCTAGTAAGTAAAAAAACCCAACAACTTAGGAAACAGTTTTGAAAGTAATATGGTTGTGACACCAAAGGGAACTGATTTCAGTAAAAACACCAGCATATCTACAACTGACAGTTTGAACTAGGCTAATCATTGCCAAAACAAAGCAGCAGTGTTTCCCGCTCCATGTGCTGCCCTTCCCACATACCTGAGTGTGTGTGAAATGCCAGCATATTGTGACACCCCTCACATCACCAAAGACTTGAATTTCCAGTATTCTATGTATTGTCGCTTTCAAGAAACACGGTTTTAAAGAGAGCTTACAGTGTAATACAAAGTAAAGTAGCCAAAAGACACTAAACTTTCAAAGAGGACTTCATAACTAGGTGCCTCAGAGCTTTAGTACACAGCAGTCCCATGGGAAAGCACAGAGGAAACATGTTACTAAGGACAAAGGCTACACTCTTGGGCAACACATACCCGTGCTGTGAAAAGGAAAGACTCTGCTGATAAATTTCTTTGCCTTCAATAAAATTCTTCAACAGATTGTTGAAATCCACCCAATGTAGTATAAGAGCCCTTGAGATGTAGCTATCAGATGTGGAAAACTAATAGATGGGATGAGTCTTCAGCAACTTAGGAGCTGCTGAAATAATAAGTGTGCACACATCTAGAAGAGAAGGTGGAGTACTGTATTTAACTTAACTGGTAGAAAGAATTCTGCAACATTTCAAAGAAGTTTTGTTGAAACCTGAGAAAGTTCCTGGTCCCACCTGAAAAGTGCAGGGATTGCCAGTGCTGTAGTGCATGCTTGTGCTGCTCTTGTACTGACTAAATAGCAGAAAAAAGGTTGTGGGACTTGTAATTTATTTTTCACTTTTAAAGTTTTGGGTTACAGGATAATTCTTAATTCATCTCACTGCTTCCAAGGGCAACAGAACATAATAGTAGCCAATAATAGACATAAATTCTTTGCTGTCTAAAAAGATGGGAAATGAGAAACTTTTTTTTTAAGACTCAAAAGGTTTAAAGAGAAATAACTACGTGAATAAGGTGTGCTTTAGATGTTCTTGCCTTCTGCAGTTCAACTACTATTCAGATGCAATTGACACTACTACATTAGAACACCTC